>NW_023994864.1:0-202490 GCF_015586225.1 Lucilia sericata | reverse complement strand
GTAAAAAATAAAAAATGTTTGAAAAATAGAATTTTAAGTGAAAATTTTTAAGATTGGATCGGTTTATTGACAATCGTGAAAATCCCGAGCGAAAACTTGAAAATCAGTTTTAAAGTAAAACAAATAAGATTTACTCCATTTGTAAATTAAATTTTAATGTTCAAATAAATCAAATAATATTTAAATTTCGGACCCTTTTTTACAAACCAACACACATCCACACATTATTATTATAACTACAGTGATGAAAAATGAATTTTCCTTTTACATGTGTGAAAGTTTCAATGAGTTCGACTACATGCTTATTAATGCAATAAAATACACAAATAAATCATCAGTTCGTAATTTTTCGTTTTATTTTTTTCACGAACCAAAAAGGACATAAACAACTGGTTAAGGTTTTTAATTTATGGCATATCCTTGAAAAAAATTATTTCTTAACATGTCCCCATAAAAAAGATTTATAATTATAAGACAACAATTGCAAAAACTAAAATTCACATCTTAAAGATGATCTATGGGCAATAAATAATGTCAAGATACATATAAAACTAAAAAAAAATAGCTTAGCAGCAATGATCCTGTTTGCTGATCGTAGAAAAAATAACCCCTAAAGCTGTGCTGTTGTTTTGAAACGTATAAGCACTCACCCAGAAATAGGAGTCGAGTGCCATTTAAAAACAATAACTGTTAACTGTTAAGGGTCGTCTAAGTAATAAATAAAAATTTATTACATTTATAAGATCATTTTCAAAATATCCTTCTAAGATTTTTGAGGTTTCTCCTTTTTATTTAAGCGATTTGAGAAAATGTTGTCAGCGTTGTACCGCATGTTACACGGGTGTTAAGTTATAAATATTAATTTATGTTTTATACTCGTATCTGTTTAACTGTTTGCCAGTTTTAAATAACTTTCAACTTAATTTTTGGTTTTGAGTAATAAATTATTTTTTAATTTCTATTTTTTTGGCTTTAGTTTAATCCCTTCTTGTATGTGTATGAGTTATTTTGCGTATCCTTTTTTTTTCGCCTCGCTTTTTTTACGCCTTACTAGACTTATGGATTTTGTGGCCAACCATGATTTCGTGTGTGTCGTTGGCATTTGTTGGGAATGTATGTCTGTGTGAATCTTCTCATTGTGTCTTTTGCATAATTTTATATTTGCTTCTATTAGTCTGCCTTTTTCATGTAAATTTTGAAACTGCAAGTGTTGAGCGTTTTGCTTGTGTATAAAATTTTCTATAAATTTAATTTCTAATTCAAATAGCACAAAATTTCTATCAAATACAATTCGTAAAAACCGAAAATTTTTATATGTATATTTTTCAGTTAAAGAATTTAAGTAAAAATTAAATAAAAAATGCAAAATTTTTTGCTCACTTATATTTAAACATTTATAAATAAGTATGTGTATATATAATATTTACATATAAGTAGCATATGCACAGGCAATACACTGAAAAAACCAAGACTATAAGCTCCAGACTATAGTCAGCCTATGAGCAGTGTGTTGTGCAGTCTACAGATAGTCTATAGCCCATTTTATAGTCGGACTATTGTCAATTTAACATCCAGATTAAAGACATCCTTACATCCAGACTATAGTGTGTCTATAGTCCAGACTATATTCGGTCTATAGTCCAGAATAAAGTCTGGCAATAGCGCAGAATATAGTCAGACTATAGTGCAGACTACAGTCAGTCTATAGCGCAGCCTATAATCATTATGTAGTCCACACTATAGTCATCCTATTGTCCACACTATGGTCAGTCTATTCTACAGACTATAGTCAGTCCACTGTCTATACTACATCCCCCCGGGGGCATGTTACCTTGGCGAGACCTCCGCCTTGGTGTTATTGCAATCCCGGGGTATAAAGATGTGGCCAATACCTCCAGTCTAACCGGGGCTGAAAAATTGGTTACAGTCTACTGCCTGGCTAGTCCTTGCATAGATTGCTAGAGGTCAGACCAGAGCACCGCATAATCTGGTACTACGGGTGGCCAGTTGCCCGCAGGACTATGTCCTGGCTGGTCAGTTGGTTGAGGTTCCTTCGGGATCCACGTAGTGGCTGTGGTTTAAACCCAAATTCGCGGGAAGAGTAAGTTGCGGTTAAAAGACTGATGCATGATAATAGTCAATATTTCGGGATAAGTTCGGTGCTGTTGCCGAAAACAACAGATACCCCACAGAGGAGTGACTGTGGGACTAAGCGTTGGAAATGGGTTGGAGTCAATTGTATATGATACGGAATGGATGTAGAGGTATGCGGGCCTCACCCACCCGTATATCTAAATGTTTTTCTCTTATGAGTGTGTCGAATAAATGAGATGTGTGCTGGGTTGAATGATGATGGATGAAAGGTATCATATACAAGTGATACCGATTAATCTTCCTTCCTTATCCAGATATGTTCAGAGTATACTCTGTTCATATCAGAATTACCACAGCGTGTCACTGTGAGTAAGAACAATGTCTACGGCTTATTGATGGATCGTGCTTCGGTTCACCGGTTACGTCTCTAGGTGCTGTTGCCGAATCAACAGAGCCTTAGTAGTGTGGTTGGGCGACATTATGTCGGGGTAGATTGAGCTTGCTCATGATACCTGCCTTTCCCTAACGTGACTACTGTGGCAAGAGATTAGATAGCTCGAGTACTCCAGCAAAGTACTTGCGCATGGACCGGTCATAGCCAATGTGCAAAAATTGCCACCTGAGTTCTTCATTGAAGAAAAAGGGGCGATGGTAGACCGTTCTCAAGTCTACCCTGTGGATGGAAAAGACCACCGTGGGATAAGGCCGACACGGCAGGTGCTCACGTTAAAACTCTCGACAGTCTGTCTAGACTACAGTCAATCTACAGTGTAGATTATAGTCAGTTCATAGGGCAGACTAAAGTCAGTCGATTGCCTAGACCAAAGGCAGCCTACAATCCAGACTATAATCAGTATATAATCCAGACTATAGTCAGTCTATAGTTTTGACTATAGTTAGTCTATAGTCCAGGTAATAGTACGTCTATAGTTCAGAATATAGACAATCTATAGTCCAGACTACAGTCATTCTATACTCCAGACTATAGTCAGTCTATAGTAGTCTATAGTCCATTCCATAGTCATTATGTAGTCCAGATTATAGTCAGTCTATAGCCCAGACCATAGCCAGTCTATAGTCCAGACTACAGTCAGTCTATAGACTGCCTTTAGTCAGTTCGTTGTCCAGACTATAGTCAGTCTAGAGTCCAGACTGTAGTCAATCTATAGTCCAGCCTACAAATAGTATTTTCATTGTCCAGACTAAAGGCAGTCTGCAATCCAGACTATAGTTGGTCTATAGTCCAGACTATAGTTGGTCTATAGTCCAGACTATAGTTGGTCTATAGTCCACACTATAGTCAGTCTATAGTCCAGACTATAGTCAGTCTATATTCCAGACTATAGTCAGTCTACAGTCCAGACAATAGTCAGTCTATAGTCCAGACTATAGTCAGTCTATAGTCCAGACTATAGTCAGTCTATAGCCCAGACTATAGTCAGTCTATAATTCAGACTATAGTCAGTCTATAGACTGCCTTTAGTCTGTTTATTGTCCAGAGTATAGTCAGTCTGTTATCCAGACTATATTTAGTCTATAGTCCAGACTATAGTCTGTCTATAGTCCAGACTATAGTCTGTCTATAGTCCAGAACATAGTCAGTCTGTAGTGCAGACTATAGTCAGTCTATAGTCCAGACTATAGACAGTCTATAGTCCAGACTATAGGCAGTCTATAGTCTAAACTATAGTCCAGTCAACAGTCCAGACTATAGTCAGTCTATAGTCCAGACTATAGTCAGTCTATAGTCCAGACTATAGTCAGTCTATAGTCCAGACTATAGTCAGTCTATAGTCCAGACAGTAGTAAGTCTATAGTCCAGATTATAGACAGTCTATAGTCCAGACTATAGGCAGTCTATAGTCTAGACTATAGTCCAGTCAACAGTCCAGACTATAGTCAGTCTATAGTCCAGACTATAGTCAGTCTAAAGACTGCCTTTAGTCTGTTTATTGTCCAGAATATAGTCAGTCTGTTATCCAGACTATATTTAGTCTATAGTCCAGACTATAGTCTGTCTATAGTCCAGAACATAGTCAGTCTGTAATGCAGACTATAGTCAGTCTATAGTCCAGACTATAGTCAGTCTATAGTCCAGACTATAGACAGTCTATAGTCCAGACTATAGGCAGTCTATAGTCTAGACTATAGTCCAGTCAACAGTCCAGACTATAGTCAGTCTATAGTCCAGACTATAGTCAGTCTATAGACTGCCTTTAGTCTGTTTATTGTCCAGAATATAGTCAGTCTGTTATCCAGACTATATTTAGTCTATAGTCCAGACTATAGTCTGTCTATAGTCCAGAACATAGTCAGTCTGTAGTGCAGACTATAGTCAGTCTATAGTCCAGACTATAGACAGTCTATAGTCCAGAATATAGGCAGTCTATAGTCTAGACTATAGTCCAGTCAACAGTCCAGACTATAGTCAGTCTATAGTCCAGACTATAGTCAGTCTATAGTCAGTCTATAGTCCAGACTATAGTCAGTCTATAGTCCAGACTATAGTCAGTCTATAGTCCAGACTATAGTCAGTCTATAGTCCAGACTATAGTCAGTCTATAGTCCAGACTACAATCAGTCTATAGTCCAGACTACAGTCAGTCTATAGTCCAGACTCTAGTCAGTCTATAGTCCTGACTATAGTCCAGACTATAGTCAGTCTATATTCCAGACCATAGTCAGTCTATAGTCCAGCCTACAGTCCAGACTATAGTCCAGACTATAGTCCAGAATATAGTCCAGCTTACAGTCCAGACTATAGTCCAGACTATAGTCCATAGTATAGTCCAGACTATAGCCCATACTATAGTCCAGACTATAGTCAGTCCGTCTATAGTCAAGCCTACAGTCCAGACTATAGTCCATAATATAGTCCAGCATATAGTCAGTCCGTCTACAAGTATATAGCCGATATATTATCGAGACTATTACAAAATTTGAGTTTTTAAGCAAAACGACGATTCTTCTCAGTGTTTATTGACACTAGTGTATGTGTGTGTGTGTGTTTGTTTGTATTCATATGCAATGTTTGTATGACTTTTATGTTTTTATCCTTGTTTGCATTTCAGTACTGCAAAAAGGATTTAACTGATGCATGAGTTTGTAAATAAAGTCGAAAACGAAGCCAAAAGCACTGGCATTCGTTTTATTTTTTTTTTTTTTTCGTATAAATATATGGATTCTGATTTATTTGCTTTTAGCGATTTATTGCTACCGTTAGTTGCCACATACTATTCTCCAGTGTACAACTACTTGCGCTGATGGTTGGTTCTCTATACATATGAATATGTTTATGTGTATGAGGATATGGATGATGTAGTAGCGGTAGAAACACACGGTTACTTATTTACAACTGTACAACAACATACAACGGCAACACATGCATTTTTTTTTTTTTTTTTTGGATAATAAAAATGTCCTGAATCTACCACATGCATATTATAGAGAAGTGTATAAATGTGTCTATGGTAGCCAAAAACTTACATTTCTACATATTACTTGTATAGAGAGTGTATATTCGTTAGCCTGATTCGAGGCATTATGAACATATAGACATACACATGTATGTATGTACATGTTTTAAACAGCCTGAGTGATATAATTAGCACTTGGCATGTTAAGCCATCATTAGAAGATAATTTTGGAAATCAAGCAAACATTTATGGCAACATATTACTACTAATCTCTGTCTATTTATAAAAACTAGTTTAGTTCCATGTGAATATTATGTTGTGCTTTTTCGTTAATTTCTGCTGTAGTAATTTACACGGTTATTTTGCGATGATGTAGAGAAGAAAAATTTTTAGTTATTAAGCTTTTAAATTTATGGTCATACTACCAGTATGCATGTGGATCTTTGCAAAAAAAATGAAACAGATTTGTTTTTTCAGCATTATAGTAGTCGTACCTATGGAATTTCTATGTGTGTGTGTTTATAAAACTGCATTTTTTAATTGAGTCCATTTTGTCAAAAACATTATACAAAATAATGATTAACGGCTTAGAGGGATGAAATTTTTATACATTTCTCTATACAACTAAATATATAGCAAACTAGGATTTTAACTTTATGTAAAGGAAGAGTGCGGTAGGGTCTATAAACTATAGTCTCGACCAAAGACTATAGTCAGGACTATAGACTATAGTCAGGACTGTAGACAGTAGTATGGACTATAGTCTGGAGTACAGACTATAGCCTAGACTATAGACTGTAGTCTGGACTGTAGACTTTAGTCTGTACTATAGGCTATAGTTTGCACTGTAGACTATAGTTTGCACTGTAGAATATAGTCTGGACTACAGACTATAGTCAGGATTATAGACTATAGTCTGGACTATAGACTATAGTACTGAACTAGAGGTGAACTAGAACTGAACTAGAACTGAACAAGAACTGAACTAGAACTGAACTAGAACTAATAGAACTGAACTAGAACAGAACTAGAACTGAACTAGAACTGAACTAGAACTGAACTAGAACTGAACTAGAACTGAACTAGAACTGAACTAACTGAACTAGAACTGAACTAGAAACTGAACTAGAACTGAACTAAGAAACTGAACTACGTAGAACTGAAACTAGAACTGAACTAGAACTGAAACTAGAACTGTAACTAGAACTGACTAGAAACTGAACTAGAACTGAACTAGAACTGAACTAGATACTGAACTAGAACTGAACTAGATACTGAACTAGAACCTGACCTAGACTGAACTAGAACTGAACTAGAACTGAAACTAGAACTGAACTAGACTGAACTAGGAACTGCACTAGAACTGACTAGGAACTAACTAGAACTGAAAGAATTAAAACTACAACTGAACTAGAACTGACTAGAAATTAGACAGAACTAGCAACTGAACTAGAACTAATCTAGAACTGAACTTAGAACTAGAACTAAGAACTGAACTAGAACTGAACTAGAAACTGAACTAGAACTGAACTAGAACTGAACTAGAACTGAACTAGAACTGACTAGAACTGAACTAGAACTGAACTAGAACTGAACTAGAACTGAACTAGAACTGAACTAGAACTGAACTAGAACTGAACTAGAACTGAACTAGAACTGAACTAGAACTGAACTAGAACTGAACTAGAACTGAACTAGAACTGAACTAGAACTGAACTAGAACTGAACTAGAACTGAACTAGAACTGAACTAGAACTGAACTAGAACTGAACTAGAACTGAACTAGAACTGAACTAGAACTGAACTAGAACTGAACTAGAACTGAACTAGAACTGAACTAGAACTGAACTAGAACTAGAACTGAACTAGAACTGAACTAGAACTGAACTCGACTGAACTAGAATGAACTAGAACTGACTAGAACTGAACTAGAACTGAACTAGAATGAACTCGAATGAACTAGAACTGAACTAGAACTGAACTAGAACTGAACTAGAACTGAATCTAGACTGTAACTAGAACTGAACTAGAACTGAATAGAACTGAACTAGAACTGGAACTAGAACTGGAACTAGAACTGAACTGAACTAGAACTGAAACTAGAACTGAACTAGAAACTGAACTAGAACTGAACGAGAACTGAACTAGAAACTGAACTTAAGAACTGGAACCTAGAACTGAACTAGAACGGAAACTAGAACTGAACTAGAACTGAAACTAGAACTGAACTAGAACTGAACTAGAACTGAACTAGAACTGAACTAGAACTGAACTAGAACTGAACTAGAACTGAACTAGAACTGAACTAGAACTGAACTAGAACTGAACTAGAACTAGAACTGAACTAGAACTGAACTAGAACTGAACTAGAACTGAACTAGAAACTGAACTAGAACTGAACTAGAACTGAACTAGAACTGAACTAGAACTGAAACTACTAGAACTGAACTAGAACTGAACTAGAACTGAACTAGAAACTGAACTAGAACTGAACTAGACTAACTGAACTGAACTAGAACTGAACTAGAACTGAACTAGAACTGAACTAGAACTGAACTAGAACTGAACTAGAACTGAACTAGCAGAACTGAACTAGAACTGAACTAGAACTGAACTAGAACTGAAAACTAGAACTGAACTAGAACTGAACTAGAACCTGAACTAGAACTGAACTAGAACTGAACTAGAACTGAACTAGAACTGAACTAGAACTGAACTAGAACTGAACTAGAACTGAACTAGAACTGAACTAGAACTGAACTAGAACTGAACTAGAACTAAACTAGAACTAAACTAGAACTGAACTAGAACTGAACTAGAACTGAAGTAGAACTAGAACTAAAAGTTGTCTGTAATGTAGACTATTGTCTGGTTTATAGACTATAGTTTGCACAAATGCCTTGGAGGCAATTTCTAATTTAAACATATGTTTCTTTAAAGAAATTTATTTTTAAAATTTATTTCTTATTTCATTTCCAAACACCCAATTAAATCTCTACGTGACTACTTCACACACACACTCCTTCCACTGCATTTATTTATAAATATTATTAGATGAATTTTATTTTTTATTAAATTTTCTTTTAGACATTGTACGGTAATAAAATGAAATTTTATATTTAAGGGCCAAATTCTTTAGCAGATTAAAAAAAAAAAAAAACGTTCAAAAAATTAAATTAAATTTTAGAAAATTTTCCCTTTTAAGCAGAGAGAAAAAACATACAATTGCTTTTAAGCTTAAGGCAGTGGACGGTTTTTAGAAAAAGATCCTTTAAATAAACACACTTTGTTTTTGTGGGTTTTTCGTCAATGACTTGTGAATATTAGACAAATGTAGAGCAAAATGAAAAAAAATGTACTAAAATTAAATTTAATGTAACAGTTTTTTTTATTTCCTTAAAAAAAAATTTTTTTTGGGGTAAAATGAAAGACACCCTTCAATCTTGCCGCCATAAGAAGTGGCTAGTAGAGCTTAGCAAACTGAAGGCAAGTAATGGTAAGTAATGTCCAAGTAAACCCCAACACACTTTTCCACACACATTAAACAAACACTCAAAATTTAATTTCGCATATAATGAGCTGTTTTTTACGGGTTTATTTTTGTTATTAAATGAAAAGAAACAAGAATATAACAAAATCTGGCCAACACCCCAAAAAAAAACCCTACAATTTTTGAGAAAGAGAAGATAATGTTGCTAGATTTTATTAAGTTTTCTTCTAATGGTTGGTTTTATATAAACAAGTATGTCAATTATTCTAAATATTTTTTGAATGTATACTTCAAAATAAAAATGCATTTTTATATTCTAGAAAACAACAAACTAAATTGTTTTTGTAAAAAAGCATTTAAATGTTTTTAATTCATTGAAAATTGTTCCATATACTTATCATCATATAATGATTTTTATACATGAGTGTGTTTTTAATGCTGCTAATTTTGCCACCATCCTATAATTGCACAGATTTTCTTGTACTTATAAAGATTCAAAAGTTTTTTTTCTTCTTTCCTCATTTGCCTTCATATATAGTACTTTGGCAAAACAACAAACCACGCATGCATTATTTTAATGATTCTTCTTGAATCTGCATTATTTTCTATTTAAATAAAAAAAAAAAAAAACTGGTACTCGTACCATCCAACCAACTTCTAGCCAACCAACCAAACAACCATCCATCCAATCAAACAAACAACACAATCATACTCATCATCATTACCAACGTCATCAGGCTGAGCACTTCCATCGTATATCCTTAATAAGACCATGTTTTAGTAGTTGATGTTGTTGCTGTTGAAGTATAAGAACAACAACGACAACAACAGCATAAAATCCATTAGTGTATGGCTCATTAAATCAGGAATAGCCTCCATTTTGCTAATGGAAAAATTCTCATCTTCAATAGTTCTAACGCGCATCAAATTCGGCATTCGCTTGAAATTCATCAGTAGAAAATGCAAAGTGGCTTAAAAAACAACCAACAAAGCTTTCACACTTCCATACATATATTAGATCCTTTACACAAAAATTTTTCCCACATACACATGACCCAGTTGGAAATTTGAGAGAGAGAGAGAGAGAGAGAGGGAGCTAACTTGGCTAATACATGATCGTTTTTCACTTATGTCTTCTACTTAGCCATTATCAAGGTATTTGAATCTTAAATGTTTGTAAACTAGTTTCTTAACACATCACTAGTAATCAATCGTAGACACAATTACTGCTTTACTATACCTAAGTAATCTAGAGTGTAGCTAGGTCAGTGTAATAATGATTCCCTTGGGATCAAAGTGTAATACTTTTGAGCTCTGCCTTCTTGACAGGCCACGAACACCTTTAAATAAGCAGTTACAATATTGGCTAAAAGTGGTATTTACAATAGACACTCACACAACGTCAACTGGATTTATTAAATATGTATGTATATGTATTTACTTAGTCTGATTTTATTTAATTTTTACCTAAATTTCCCATATGGTTGTCTCCCACATAGACCTAGGAAACAAACAACTAAAAATTACGTCAGATTAAAAAAACTCAACAACCAACAACTTGCTGCATACATTATGCTGGTGGGAACTGATGGCATATTAGCGAAAATAGTCCCCTCCTTAACAAGACTCTAAATATTTTCTTCCCTTTTTTATTTATTTGGTTGTTCATTTTTTTTTTTTGAGCGCGCTTTACACTCTACTTGTCGTGTCCTAATAAGAAGAACAGTGAATTTAAAAATTGGAAATAGCACACAATTTCCCTAATTGGCAGGGAAGATTATCAGCATCACACCGAAAAAAAGGAAAATAATAAAAAAAAAACTCCAGTGAAGGAAGAAAGTTTTGGCAAACTGGCAGCATACATGTTTAAATACAGCAGCACATGCATGTTTGGCGAAAGAAAAATATTCGGATGTAACACCCACTAAGGAAGCAATGATTTTGGAAGGAGGTGTGATAAGTTTTTGTTGCATACAGTTCTAGTTCAGTTCTAGTTCTGTTCTAGTTCAGTTCTAGTTCAGTTCTAGTTCAGTTCTAGTTCAGTTCTAGTCAGTTCTAGTTCAGTTCTAGTTCAGTTCTAGTTCAGTTCTAGTTCAGTTCTAGTTCAGTTCTAGTTCAGTTCTAGTTCAGTTTCTAGTTCAGTTCTAGTTCAGTTCTAGTTCAGTTCTAGTTCAGTTCTAGTCAGGTTCTAGTTTCAGTTCTAGTTCAGTTCTAGTTCAGTTCTAGTTCAGTTCTAGTTCAGTTCTAGTCAGTTCTAGTTCAGTTCTAGTTCAGTTCTAGTTCAGTTCTAGTTCAGTTCTAGTTCAGTTCTAGTTCAGTTTCTAGTTCAGTTCTAGTTCAGTTCTAGTTCAGTTCTAGTTCAGTTCTAGTTCAGTTCTAGTTCAGTTCTAGTTCAGTTCTAGTTCAGTTCTAGTTCAGTTCTAGTTCAGTTCTAGTTCAGTTCTAGTTCAGTTCTAGTTCAGTTCTAGTTCGTTCTAGTTCAGTTCTAGTTCAGTTCTAGTTCAGTTCTAGTTCAGTTCTAGTTCAGTTCTAGTTCAGTTCTAGTTCATTCTAGTTCAGTTCTAGTTCAGTTCTAGTTCAGTTCTAGTTCAGTTCTAGTTCAGTTCTAGTTCAGTTCTAGTTCAGTTCTAGTTCAGTTCTAGTTCAGTTCTAGTTCAGTTCTAGCTTCAGTTCTAGTTCAGTTCTAGTTCAGTTCTAGTCAGTTCTAGTCAGTTCTAGTTCCAGTTCTAGTTCAGTTCTAGTTCAGTTCTAGTTCAGTTCTAGTTCAGTTCTAGTTCAGTTCTAGTTCAGTTCTAGTTCAGTTCTAGTTCAGTTCTAGTTCAGTTCTAGTTCAGTTCTAGTTCAGTTCTAGTTCAGTTCTAGTTCAGTTCTAGTTCAGTTCTAGTTCAGTTCTAGTTCAGTTCTAGTTCAGTTCTAGTTCAGTTCTAGTTCAGTTCTAGTTCAGTTCTAGTTCAGTTCTAGCTCAGTTCTAGTTCAGTTCTAGTTCAGTTCTACTTCAGATCTAGTTCAGTTCTAGTTCAGTTCTAGTTCAGTTCTAGTTCAGTTCTAGTTCAGTTCTAGTTCAGTTCTAGTTCAGTTCTAGTTCAGTTCTAGTTCAGTTCTAGTTCAGTTCTAGTTCAGTTCTAGTTCAGTTCTAGTTCAGTTCTAGTTCAGTTCTAGTTCAGTTCTAGTTCAGTTCTAGTTCAGTTCTAGTTCAGTTCTAGTTCAGTTCTAGTTCAGTTCTAGTTCAGTTCTAGTTCAGTTCTAGTTCAGTTCTAGTTCAGTTTCTAGTTCAGTTCTAGTTCAGTTCTAGTTCAGTTCTAGTTCAGTTCTAGTTCAGTTCTAGTTCAGTTCTAGTTCAGTTCTAGTTCAGTTCTAGTTCAGTTCTAGTTCAGTTCTAGTTCAGTTCTAGTTCAGTTCTAGTTCAGTTCTAGTTCAGTACTAGTTCAGTTCTAGTTCAGTTCTAGTTCAGTTCTAGTTCAGTTCTAGTTCAGTTCTAGTTCAGTTTTAGTTCAGTTCTAGTTCAGTTCTAGTTCAGTTCTAGTTCAGTTCTAGTTCAGTTCTAGTTCAGTTCTAGTTCAGTTCTAGTTCAGTTCTAGTTCAGTTCTAGTTCAGTTCTAGTTCAGTTCTAGTTCAGTTCTAGTTCAGTTCTAGTTCAGTTCTAGTTCAGTTCTAGTTCAGTTCTAGTTCAGTTCTAGTTCAGTTCTAGTTCAGTTCTAGTTCAGTTCTAGTTCAGTTCTAGTTCAGTTCTAGTTCAGTTCTAGTTCAGTTCTAGTTCAGTTCTAGTTCAGTTCTAGTTCAGTTCTAGTTCAGTTCTAGTTCAGTTCTAGTTCAGTTCTAGTCAGTTCTAGTTCAGTTCTAGTTCAGTTCTAGTTCAGTTCTAGTTCAGTTCTAGTTCAGTTCTAGTTCAGTTCTAGTTTCAGTTCTAGTTCAGTTCTAGTTCAGTTCTAGTTCAGTTCTAGTTTCAGTTCTAGTTCAGTTCTAGTTCAGTTCTAGTTCAGTTCTATTCAGTTCTAGTTCAGTTCTAGTTCAGTTCTAGTTCAGTTCTAGTTCAGTTCTAGTTCAGTTCTAGTTCATTCTAGTTCAGTTCTAGTTCAGTTCTAGTTCAGTTCTAGTTCAGTTCTAGTTCAGTTCTAGTTCAGTTCTAGTTCAGGTTCTAGTTCAGTTCTAGTTCAGTTCTAGTTCAGTTCTAGTTCGTTCTAGTTCAGTTCTAGTTCAGTTCTAGTTCAATTCTAGTTCAGTTCTAGTTCAGTTCTAGTCAGTTCTAGTTCAGTTCTAGTTCAGTTCTAGTTCAGATTCTAGTTCAGTTCTAGTTCAGTTCTAGTTCAGTTCTGTTCAGTTCTAGTTCAGTTTCTAGGTTCAGTTCTAGTTCAGTTCTAGTTCAGTTCTAGTTCAGTTCTAGTTCAGTTCTAGTTCAGTTCTAGTTCAGTTCTAGTTCAGTTCTAGTTCAGTTCTAGTTCAGTTCTAGTTCAGTTCTAGTTCAGTTCTAGTTCAGTTCTAGTTCAGTTCTAGTTCAGTTCTAGTTCAGTCTAGTTCAGTTCTAGTTCAGTTTAGTTCAGTTCTAGTTCAGTTCTAGGTTCAGTTCTAGTTCAGTTCTAGTTCAGTTCTAGTTCAGTTCTAGTTCAGTTCTAGTTCAGTTCTAGTTCAGTTCTAGTTCAGTTCTGTCAGTTAGTTCATTTCTAGTTCAGTTCTAGTTCAGTTCTAGTTCAGTTCTAGTTCAGTTCTAGTTCAGTTCTAGTCAGTCTAGATTCAGTTCTAGTTCGTTCTAGTTCAGTTCTAGTTCAGTTCTAGTTCAGTCTTCAGTTCTAGTTCAGTTCTAGTTCAGTTCTAGTTCAGTTCTAGTTCAGTTCTAGTTCAGTTCTAGTTCAGTTCTAGTTCAGTTCTAGTTCAGTTCTAGTTCAGTTTCTAGTTCAGTTCTAGTTCAGTTCTTAGTTCAGTTCTAGTTCAGTTCTAGTTCAGTTCTAGTTCAGTTCTAGTTCAGTTCTAGTTCAGTTCTAGTTCAGTTCTAGTTTCAGTTCTAGTTCAGTTCTAGTTCAGTTCTAGTTCAGTTTTAGCCTAGTTCTACAACCACTAACTTTTCACAACTCCCTCCTTCATCGCTATAGTATTGCAGCCATTAAAACCGCTTAACTGTAGTACTACTTTGCAACTTCCCACACCCTACTGCACCCCTCAATAAGCTCCCAGTCATTTGTTTGAAAATAATCAGCATATTAAATGACTGACTGCCTCTTCATCTCACCATCATCATCATCATCAGTAGCTTTAGCAGCAGTACAAAAATCATACATCTTTGCCAACATCTTTCACTGCATTTCATATGAATGTTGAGTGCGATTATGTATTTGCATATTACATATATACCTACATATGAATGTCTATATTTATGTAAATATGGAAAACATCTTATTTCCAAGTACCTATGGATGCAGCCAATATATTCGTAAAGCTGGAAGTTATATGCATTGGGCTTTAACTGAAGCATTAAGTGGGAAGAAAGTAGGGAGAATTTAAGCAAAATGATATGCGTTCTGCAAGCAAATTAGCTCTTTTAACGATTTAACCAATATATAACTGAGAGTATAGTAGTTAAGACTTTACAGTGAGTAATAAAAGTAAATGCATAGTTTTAAAACTTATGACAAATTGCTAAAAACATTTGTATAGGAATAAATCTCACAAAGTCTTGTTTTTATTATTAATCTTTTAACATTTTATATTAACTATGGTGTAAGCCTTTTTCTTTAGCCCACTGTAGTTTGCGCTAAAAATATGCAGTTTTTTCTGTAATTTTCTTTCTTCTTTGCATGTTTTCGGTTGACAGCCTTTTTCTGCTTTTACTTATTGCCACTGCCAACTGATACGTAAATTTGCTCTTTCTTCGAACGATTTTTTTGTATAAGTCAACATCAGTGTCTTACACCCGCTCGCTCTTATTTTAATTATTCATTCAAGACTTTTGTGACAGGCCAAAGAACACAGCAAAAGAATGTCAAAAAGAATCTGAGCTGGTTGGAACTTGTATAATTGATGATTGGAATGGTATAAAGACAAGGTAGAGAAAACTTAAATCAATCAACGCCCATTGGACAACAATTGGCAAAAAGTCTTATTTACTTACGTGTGTTTGAGTACATAAATGACAAAATGACCCCAACAGTTCGGGGTGATTGTATCTTCAGCTTAAACTTTTAAGGGGTTTCGATAGAAAAACAGTTTAAAATTATTTATCTTTAATTAACTTAAGAAAACTAAGGTGATGTTTAGATTACACCATGCATTACTTTGGGACAATTAGGTGACAATTAATTTTCTCTTAACTTTACAAATAATAATGACAAATAATCCCAAAATATATAAATTCAACTCATTCAAGGGAAAAGTTTTGTTTCAAATGGATACATTTACTCCATTTAAAACCGCTGGGTCAAACAGGCCGTTGAAAAGCGAATGAGTTGTTTATGTCATCGTCTCAAGAGACCGGCCAGAAAACCACAGTCATGTTAATACAAATCTTTAATCATTTGGCAACATTTATCATGCTTCAGGAAAAGATCATTGAGTGTCATCAATTGCTTTGAACAATACATTTCATACGAAGTAAACTTTTTTTCTACCATTTTTCAGCTCATTTTTGTTCTATAAATGATGTATAGTATGCTTAACTTAAGCTTAAGACGAAATTGATGTGACATGACATTGTCATTAATATAAATTAAATAATAATTAACGTTATTTTTTATTTTTTTTTTTTTTTTTGTCTGACACTTAATGATTTCTTTTTCGTGCTAAAGTTAATGTGTAATAAATTTATTAGCAAAAGTTTTGTGTTTAGTTTATTTAATGATAACAAAAATATTTTTTTACAAACTTATCTTGTTAGTTACAATTTGTTATTCCTATTACAGGTAACCGGAAAGTTAAAAAGGATGATTATGATTGTATACAGCCATTATTAGATGACTTTACAACCACATTTTTTTCCTGCAGCAAAATTGCCAAAATTTTTCTTTTATTGTAACAAAACAAACTATTGTCATATGCTGCTCATTTGCCAGAATTTAAAGTACACTTTTGCAGTTTGATAATATTGCAGATGTGCTTTTTTAATGACTCCGCGCTGTGAGACAGACACACAGACCGAGCGACGAGCAACAAGGCAGAGTGACAACGTTTGTGTCACAACAGATATTGATGCTGGCATAAGCAACAAAATTGAAGTCAGAGCTTATCTTAAAAGAAACCTAAAGAAATGTGGGTATATTTATGAAAAACAATATTTAATTTGAACTGTTTTCACGCAGCAAATACTAAGGGTCAGGGTTGTCGTTAAGGGGAAAATTTTATACTTTAAGGGCTCTTCTTCATTTTCTTAGGGTATGAAATGCAGCATTTTGTTACTAGACTGGACTATATAAAAGACTTGACTATAGATCAGACTATAGACTAGACTATAGACTAGACTATAGACTAGACTATAGACTAGACTATAGACTAGACAATAGACTAGACTACAGACTAGACTATAGACTAGACTATAGACTAGACTATAGACTAGACTATAGACTAGACAATAGACTAGACAGTAGACTAGACTACAGACTAGACTATAGACTAGACTATAGACTAGACTATAGACTAGACTATAGACTAGATTATAGACTAGATTATAGACTAGACTATAGACTAGATTATAGACTAGATTATAGACTAGATTATAGACTAGATTATAGACTAGACTACAGACTAGATTATAGACTAGACTATAGACTAGATTATAGACTAGACTATAGACTAGACTATAGACTAGACTATAGACTAGACTATAGACTAGACTATAGACTAGACTATAGACTAGACTATAGACTAGACTTTTTTTTTTTTTTTTTTTTTGTTGCGCCGGAGGTGTGGAATCTTCAAAAGATGTATCCAACCCGTGTTGGAAAACATGCACGACTCGCCTAGGCGTCTACGTACTAAACCACACCCCCTTACTTCCCCACTCCCCGCGGGACTGCCAATTGGTATTACTTCGCGGGGGGGTTTGCCCATAATAGGGAACTCTTCGTTTCTTACTCTATCACATTTTGTGATGCACTGCTGAGGGCCATTTTACCAATTTCCGCTTCGCGTAATGTTTTGTTTATATCGTTCATAAACCTATTAACTGCGTCCCATTTCTCTTGGGATTTCAGCATTATGCTGGTTATGTTGGTTACCGTTATACTTTCACCTAGATTAGATTCTAGTGTGTTTCGGTTACTTAAAAATCTTGGACATACGAATGTGACGTGTTCCGCCGTTTCATCCTCTTCGGCGCATTCTGGGCATCTGGGAGTGCTATCGTGACCGAAGCGATGCAGGTAACTTCTGTATCCGCCATGTCCCGTAAGGAATTGAGTTAGGTTGTAATTCACTTCACCATGTGGCCGATGTATCCACGTATTAATATTAGGTATTAGTCTGAAGGTCCAACGGCCTTTAGGAGAGTTTTCCCATCTTCTTTGCCAACTTGCTATGGCTTTTTCTCTTTCAGTTTTCCGAATTTGGTTTTTGGGGATCTCCGGATTTTCGCGTAACGTATTATATACATTCGACATTTCCTTCATGGTTATATCTATGGGTACTATTCCTGCGATTACATTTGCTGCTTCCCCTGATATAGTCCGGAAGCCACTACACACTCTTAAGCAGTTTCTTCTAAATAATGAAATCACACCTTTTTTTGATGAATTATTTATTTCTTTCTCCCAGATTGGTGATCCATATAGGAGTATTGAATTAATTACACTTGATATAAGAAGTCTACGACTGTGTCGTGGTCCTCCGATGTTCGGCATCATTCTGGCTAATGCGTTTGTTACACCAACTGCCTTTTTACATGTATACTCCATGTGTCTTTTAAAGTTCAGACGGTCGTCTATCATTACTCCTAGGTACTTTATTGCTTCCGATGACACAACTGTGGTCTCTCCTACTATTACTGATAAGGATTCCCTTTTTCTTTTTCCACTTACTAAAACAAGCTCAGTCTTCTGTTCTGCTAGATGAAGGTTTACTGATTTTAGCCAATCTTTAATCGATCTGATTGCCTCGTTTGCATATAGTTGGACTTCGTCAATGAATCTTGCTTGGACAAGTATTGCAATGTCATCTGCGAAGCCTACGATGGTTGCTTCCTCGGGAATTTTTAAGCCAAAGATGCCGTCGTACATAATATTCCACAGCAGGGGTCCTATGACTGACCCCTGTGGGACACCGGATGTGATATTGTACGTTTTCATACCTGCATCAGTATTAACCCACAAAGATCTATTAGAAAAGTAATCTTTGATTATTCTTATTAGATACTCTGGGGTATTAATATGTCTTAAAGACGCTACAATATGATTCCACCCAGCGGAATTGAAGGCATTTTTTATGTCAAGTGTTATGACAGCGCAGTACTTCCTTTGTTTACCTTTGCCGGTAATTGCACTCTTGGCGGTATCTATGACGAACTTAATCGCATCGATAGTCGATTTTGCCTTTCGAAAGCCATACTGTCTAGCGGATAGGCCTTGGGCACTCTCTGTGGCATCCAATAATCTTTTATATATTATCCTTTCAAGGCATTTACCCATAGTGTCCAACAGGCATATAGGTCTATATGACTGTGGTTCTCCAAGGACTTTTCCCGGCTTAGGGATCAAGATGAGTTTTTGTTTCTTCCATTCATCAGGGAACTTACCTTCTTCGAGGCATCTTTTAAATAGTCGGGCGAATACTGCTGGTCTTAATGATAGCGCGAGTTTTAGGGCTCTGTTAGGAATGCTATCCAATCCTGGAGCTTTGTTGTCACCGATTTTTGTGCCTATATTTTTTATTTCGTCTTCAGTTATTTCGACTTCGATGGGTTCGGTCATGGCAGGAACATCTGTATATTGTTCTCCTTCAGGAAATAGGGCTTTTACTATATTGTCTATGAGGGAAGGACATGTAATATTTTGTGCTTTTTTCCCCTTAAGTCGGGCCATTACTACACGGTATGCATTTCCCCATGGATTGGCATCAGCTTCCCTACATAGTTGCTTAAAACATTCCGCTTTGCTTGAGTTTATAGCATTTTTTAGGTCTTTTCGCGCTTGGTGATAGGCATATCTTCTTGATGGTAGTTCGATCCGCGACTTGCATCTCTGGTACAGTCTTCTGGATCTCAAACAGTTTTTTCTAAGCAAAGCAATATTGCTGTTCCACCAATAGTTTTCTTGTCTCCTGTTGTTTGATCGTTTGGTTGGCATAGATGCATTGCATGATCTTTTAAGTGTTATTACTATTTCTTCTGTCATAGTTTCTATATCACTTTCGTCTATTTGTTGATTGCAGAAAATCTCAGTAAAGGCATTTGGATCAAATTTCTTTATTGCCCAACCCTGGATGATTGTGTTTCCACGAGGTATTTGCGTCTTGCTTCTTATAGTGAACAAAATAGCCTGGTGGTCACTATGGGTATAATGTTCACTTACTTTCCATTCTATATTTCTAGCTAGATTTGTGCTCACAAATGTTAAATCCACGATTGAACCAGTGTCCGCTCTTCTAAAAGTGTTGGTATTCCCGTTGTTTACAAGAACTACATCTAGCCTTGAGAAGGCATCAAGGAGTATTCTTCCTCTTTCATTAGTACTGCGGCTCCCCCAATCTTGTGCCCACGCGTTGAAGTCTCCTCCGATAACTATTGGGTTATGATGAGCAGCATCTCTCACAAGGTTGTCGATAAGTCCCTCGAACTCGGAGTGTGGTATGTTTGGGGACATATAGCAACTATATATATATATTCCGCCGATTTTAGTTCTTGCGAATCCAGCCTCCGGCTGCCTCATGGTTTCTTCTATGCACCTGTTTCTCGCAGGCCCAAAACTGCTGCTCTACTTGTGGCGTCTCGTTCCCATACATTCCTGTCTAGGTTCTGTATATTGTTCGCTATGATTGCGACGTCTATTTTAGCTCATGGATGCTCTGTGTTAGGAGATCTTGGGCTATGGCGCAGTGGTTTACATTAAGCTGAATGAAGTTCATTTAGTTCTGTTACCTAGTGCCTTCTGGAAAACTATAGACTAGACTATAGACTAGACATAGATAGACTATAGACTAGACTATAGACTAGACTATAGACTAGACTATAGACTAGACTATAGACTAGACTATAGACTAGACTAAGACTAGACTATAGACTAGACTATAGACTAGACTATAGACTAGACTATAGACTAGACTATAGACTAGACTAGACTAGACTATAGACTAGACTATAGACTAGACTATAGACTAGACTATAGACTAGACTATAGACTAGACTATAGACTAGACTATAGACTAGACTATAGACTAGACTATAGACTAGACTATAGACTAGACTATAGACTAGACTATAGACTAGACTATAGACTAGACTATAGACTAGACTATAGACTAGACTATAGACTAGACTATAGACTAGACTATAGACTAGACTATAGACTAGACTGTAGACTAGACTATAGACTAGACTATAGACTAGACTAGACTAGACTAGACTAGACTATAGACTAGACTAGACTAGACTATAGACTATAGACTATAGACTATAGACTATAGACTAGACTATAGACTAGACTAGACTAGACTAGACTAGACTAGACTAGAATAGACTAGACTAGACTAGACTATAGACTGGACTATAGACTAGACTATAGACTATACTATAGACTAGACTATAGACTAGACTATAGACTAGACTATAGACTAGACTAAGACTAGACATAGACTAGACTATAGACTAGACTATAGACTAGACTATAGACTAGACTATGACTAGACTATAGACTAGACTATAGACTAGACTATAGACTAGACTATAGACTAGACTATAGACTAGACTATAGACTAGACTATAGACTAGACTATAGACTAGACTATAGACTAGACTATAGACTAGACTATAGACTAGACTATAGACTAGACTATAGACTAGACTATAGACTAGACTATAGACTAGACTATAGACTAGACTATAGACTAGACTATAGACTAGACTATAGACTAGACTAGACTAGACTAGACTAGATATAGACTAGACTATAGACTAGACTATAGACAGACTATAGACTAGACTATAGACTAGACTATAGACTAGACTATAGACTAAGACTATAGACTAGACTATAGACTAGACTATAGACAGACTATAGACTAGATAGACTAGACTAGACTAGAGACTATAGACTAGACTATAGACTAGACTATAGACTAGACTATAGACTAGACTATAGACTAGACTATAGACTAGACTATAGACTAGACTATAGACTAGACTATAGACTAGACTATAGACTAGACTATAGACTAGACTATAGACTAGACTATAGACTAGACTATAGACTAGACTATAGACTAGACTATAGACTAGACTATAGACTAGACTATAGACTAGACTATAGACTAGACTATAGACTAGACTATAGACTAGACTATAGACTAGACTATAGACTAGACTATAGACTAGACTATAGACTAGACTATAGACTAGACTATAGACTAGACTATAGACTAGACTATAGACTAGACTATAGACTAGACTATAGACTAGACTATAGACTAGACTATAGACTAGACTAGATTAGACTAGACTATAGACTATAGGCTATAGACTATAGACTATAGACTATAGACTATAGACTAGACTAGACTAGACTATAGACTGGACTATAGACTATAGGCTATAGACTATAGACTATAGACTATAGACTATAGACTAGACTAGACTAGACTAGACTATAGACTGGACTATAGACTAGACTATAGACTATACTATAGACTAGACTATAGACTAGACTATAGACTGGACTATAAGCTAGACTATAGACTAGAATATAGACTAGACTATGGACTAAACTATAGACTAGACTATAGTAAAGACTATGCATTTTAAGTATAATATTAAATCTTCTGGCATCTCTGCCCTGTTTTAGGGCACAGTTATAAGAGGAAAAAGTTTTGAACTCAGCGCAACAACACTGGAATAGATTTTAACCAAATTATGCGAAGAAAGCCAACAAAAGTCGTAAGAAACATGCCAGCAATGCCAACACTACCAACTAGGGCTGCCTTGGAAACAGGTCGTTTATTCATACCGAAATATTTTTAACAGCAAAAAAAAAATGGAGGATATAAAAGACAGTGTATACTAGGCCAACAACAACAACAGGGACTAATCTAAGAATAGGGTGTCAGTGTTAGTACTGCTGCAGCTACCATAGTGTACTACCAATAGCGAAAGTTTTGCCAACTACAAGAAAACGTGTTCACAAAGGCTACAAAACTTATAACGAGAAAACTTTGCCACTTGCAAAAAGTAAGAAAAAAAATAAAAAAATTAAAAGAAACGCGATAAAGAAACAAACAAGTTAAGAAGCAACCCATCATCAACTTAATACTCCTATAAGGACCCCAACCCATCGAACAGAACCCCATCACAACACTTGGGTTTATTCAACAACTTTTACTACAACAACAAAAATAAAGATTTTTGTTCAATTTTTAGCAACAAACATAAAGTTTTACTTAAGAAATCTTTCGCCAGAAATAATAAAACAAGTTGTGTGGAAAAGAGGGAACTCAAGGCGGAGAAAAGTAGAAAGGGAAGGCTAAAAGCACAGCTAAACAACAGGAAAAAGGAAAAAAGAAATCAGCTCAACTTTAACGCGCTTACTCCTTAACTTAACAAGAAGTGCGTTGCGAAAATTTTTATTTACGCACGGATGGTGTCATCTAATTTTGAATTCATTTAATAAGATGAACAAAACTACAACAACCAACAATATTTAACACAAGAAAAAAATGGCGTCAGTTGAGCAGTTTTAATGAGCTTTCCTAGCAGGAGGGTCGGGAACGAATAGCTACAGACCATTTTGTAACAAAATGGCGACAAAGGATAACTTAAGGAAATTTAAAAAAAAATGTCTTTAAGGCAAAATACCTTCATAACAAACTTACCTCTAGCTTCAGCACAAACGCCACCCAATTCCTCTTCCTATTTTCACGTTTTATTTCAAAGCACTAATGCTAATTTGAAGTAGCAAGCCACGTTGAGTGGACTGGACACAATGACGTGATATACACCAAATGGCTTTTTGTAATGATAATGACAGAGCAGAGGAGCTGCAACGAAAAAATGCCTTGTTTAACTTTAACTTGGAAAAAAACTGCACAGTTTAGAAAATTCTTTTAGAAATTTTATGCCATTTTTTTTTTTTTTGCAAAAGAGTATAAAACTTGTTAAAAGATGATTACCACAATAGGTGACGACAACAACACCGTAGAAGAAAATGTCTAAAGAGTTTTTCCTTTTCCTTTGCAGAGGTTTTTTTTCTGCTTTTTCCTTAATAATTTTTGCCAACTGTAAGGAAATTAAAATTAACGTTAACAAGCAAAAAATTTCATTTAAAAGCCAATTATTATTGTTTGTGGGATAAAATGTGTATGTTTAAAGGCAAATTAAAAGGAAATTAAATGAAAATTTTAAAGTAGCAAAAACAGCTTAATTTTGCGAATTAGCTATAGAATAAATACCATACTATTGATCACAGTAACGCTTACACTATAGCCCATATTATAGATCAGATTATGGCATAGGTTATACAATAGACTATAGACTAAACTATAGGCTAGACTATATATACTATAGAATAAACTTAAGACTAAACTAAAAACTTGACTATATAGTAGACCATAGACTAACTATATCAGAGTATAGACTGGATTATAGACCAGAATTTAGACTACATGTAGACTATACCTTAAACCAGACTTTAGACCATAGGCTAGAATATATGTTAGACAGTATATTAGACAATAGAATGGACTACAGACTATACTATAGACGGGACTAAAACATAAACTGGACTATAGAGTAGACTGTATACTAGACTAAAGACTATACGATAATCTAGTCTGTAGTCTATATACTAAACTAAATTAACCTATATACTAAACTTAAGACTAAACTATAAACAGGATTATAGAGTATACTGTAGACTAAACTATACATTAGACTAGACCATAAACTAGACTTTAGAATAGATCTCAGTCTAGTAGACTAGACTATAGACTAGAATATAAACTGGACTATAAACTAAGGTTAGATTAGGTTAGACTATAAACTCAACTATAAATTAGACTGTAGACTCGACTATATCCTACATAATAGACTAGACTATTGACTAAACTACAAACTAGACTACAGACTATTCTGTAGGCTATACTATAGACTTAACTATAGAGTACTCTGTAGACTTGTCCACATTCTGGACTATACTTTATAATAGCCGATAGAATAGTCTTTAGACTAGACCATAGACTAGAATAAGTAAAGGCTAGACTGTAGACTATAGACTAGACTGTAGACAAGACTATAAACTAGACTATAAACTAAACTATAAACTAGACTATATACTAGACTATAAATTAGATTTTAAACTAGTTTCTAGATTATAGACTAGATATTCTCTAAAATGTAGACTAGATTATAGAATAGACTATAGACTGTACTATATAATAAACTATAGGCTAGACTATAGACTAGACTATAGGCTAGACTATAGACTAGGCTATTGACTAGACTATTGACTAGACTATTGACTAGACTATAGACAAGACTATAGACTAGATTATAGACTTTACTATAGACTATACTATAGACATTTCAATAGACTAGATTATAGACTTTACTATAGACTATGCTATAGACCAGACTATAGACTCCACTATAGACTGGGCTATAGACTAGGCTATAGACAAGACTATAGATTAGACTATAGACTAGACAATAGACTAGGCTATAAACTATAAACTGGAGTAGACTGTAGACTAGACTACAGACCACACGTTAGACTATCATAGACTAGATAGTACACTAGATTATAAGCTAGACTGACTATTGACTAAAGTACATACTATACTATTGATTAGACTGTAAACAGGACTATAGTCTACACTGTAGACTAGTCTACAGACTAGACTATAACTATATTTTAGACTAGACTATAGAATAGAGCATAGACTAGACTAAGTATAGGCTAGACTGAAGACTAGACCATAGGCTAGGCTATAAAATAGACTATTGATTCGACTAGACTATAGACTATTGATTCGGCTATTCTATATACTAGACTAGACTATAGACTTGGAGAATAGGCTATAGACTAGACTACAGACTAGACTTTTGATTACACGATGGACTAGAATATAGTCCAAACCATGGACAGGACTATCGACTAGGCCATAGACGGAACTGTAAACTCTACTATAGTTTGAACTATAGACTAGACTGTAGTCAGGACTATAGACTAGACTGTTATCTGGATTATAGACTAGACTGTAGTCTATATGTTAAAAATTTTCAAACCATATTGGAAATGCATTTAAACAAGTTTATAATTTTCCTTCAGGCACCATGACAAAAGGTAATTTGTAAGAAAACTTCCAAGATTTTCTTTTTCAAGTTGAAAGGTTTCCTCAAAAACATAAAATTGTAATAAATGTGTCTGTGTATACATAAGTCTGGTAAACTTATTGGTTTCTCATTTTTTCCATTATTTTGTCATATTCTACTAAAAGCCTAATCTGCCACCACCATGAGCATATAAAAAGCCAACAATAAGAATTTATGATTGTATTTAAAATTGTTCGAAAACATTTCTAAGGATGCCTTTATTTGTTTGTAAAAAATACAATTGTGATAAAAAGAAAATTTAAAATAAGTTATATAAAATAATTATGTATATTAATACCTTTCCTATATAGAAATGAACCAAATAATTTAAAATAGAAACTCTACAAACTTTCAAATCAATTTCGTAGAAGACTTTATGTTTAAATTTTCCTATTCTGATAGAAATTATTACTGTTTTATATATTTTCTTTGCGGAAATTATTATTGTTGTTGTTACTATTTTTATTTGCTCATTTATTCATTCATTTGTTACCGGATGCAATTCCTACAAAATGATAATTTATGATAATGATGCTTCCGTCGCCTTATAATGATTTTTTTTGGGTACATTTTATGGCTTTCAGCCCCCAACTCTAACTTACTTGCATTACAACTGTTGGGCCAATATCAATAAATGTGTTAAAAAGGGGAATGTGGTGCTTAAAATTATAAGTGGACCAGCCATTTCCAAAAAAAAATTGTTTATATTTTTGCTATGAATTTTTTATGCATTGATTTCATTTGATGTAAATAGTTTTTCGTCTACTGTTTAAAAGGAACGTTGGTGTTATGCGGGTATTTATTGATAATTTCCTGTTGGGCCCCCTCTCTGTATGCCGCTTGATCCATATAGTATGTATATAAAACTCTATTGCATATTTGATGGAGAGCAATGGCGCGTGGACACAACAAGCGGCATATAAACGGAAACATTGACATTTTGTAAAGCAAGCCCAACGTCATTGTTTTTTGTCTATTTATTCAAACAATCATACTCTGTATATTTGTTGCTGCTGTTGTTATTGTTGTTGCACGAACCAGTCAGCCATTGCATCCCATACATAGAATTAATAAATAACTAAAACGAGTACAAATAGTAGTAGAATAATAATATAGTCGTCTGGCTATTTTGAAAGTCTAACGTTTTATCTGTCTGTTTGAGTGGACATGCTTTTAAAATGGCTTAAACTATTGGGAATACTATATAAAGAATATGTGTATGACAAATTATTATAACCTCCTCCTCATGTACATACTTATTCTAGCTACGCCATCAAGTAAATACGTATAAATCCAGTGTGTGTTGTTGAATGCAATTATTTTTGGCAATTTATGACATCCTTTATGCCAGCACTTCTATTTAACTATTTTCAATGAGCCTTTAACAATAGCAGCCAACAGTAGCAACAACAATAACAAAAACTCATATAAAACTCCCTTTTTTAGCTCATTGTTTTCAAATGCTTAATGATCAATTCTAATGACCTTGAAAATGAGTTCCTATTTATGCCATAAATTAATGGCATTCTAAACATGATTCGATTCTGTTAATTGTTTATTGTTCAGTGAATTTAATTTTTTTCCATTTTTGCAATAAATAAAGTTTACTATAGAATAAACTTATAGATAAATTAGTTAATTAATTTGTAAGTGACAGCTGATTAAAATTTAGATAAGTCTAGATCTAGTCTATAGTCTAGCTTCTAGCCTAGTCTATTCTATAGTCTAGTCTATAGTCTAGTCTATAGTCTAGTCTATAGTCTAGTCTATAGTCTAGTCTATAGTCTAGTCTATAGTCTAGTCTATAGTCTAGTCTAGTCTAGTCTATAGTCTAGTCTATAGTCTAGTCTATAGTCTAGTCTATAGTCTAGTCTATAGTCTAGTCTATAGTCTAGTCTATAGTCTAGTCTATAGTCTAGTCTATAGTCTAGTCTATAGTCTAGTCTATAGTCTAGTCTATAGTCTAGTCTATAGTCTAGTCTATAGTCTAGTCTATAGTCTAGTCTATAGTCTAGTCTATAGTCTAGTCTATAGTCTAGTCTATAGTCTAGTCTATAGTCTAGTCTATAGTCTAGTCTATAGTCTAGTCTATAGTCTAGTCTATAGTCTAGTCTAGTCTAGTCTAGTCTAGTCTATAGTCTAGTCTATAGTCTAGTCTATAGTCTAGTCTATAGTCTAGTCTATAGTCTAGTCTATAGTCTAGTCTATAGTCTAGTCTATAGTCTAGTCTATAGTCTAGTCTATAGTCTAGTCTATAGTCTAGTCTATAGTCTAGTCTATAGTCTAGTCTATAGTCTAGTCTATAGTCTAGTCTATAGTCTAGTCTATAGTCTAGTCTATAGTCTAGTCTACTATAGTCTAGTCTATAGTCTAGTCTATAGTCTATCCTATAGTCTAATCTTTAGTCCAGTCTGTACTTCTTAATCTACAGTCTTCTATATTTTAGTTTATAGTCTGTAGTCTATTCTATTGTCTAGCATATAGTCTAGTCTATAGTCTAGTTTATAGTCTAGCCTATAGTCTAGTCTATAGTCTAGTCTATAGTCTAGTCTATAGTCTAGTCTATAGCCTAGTCTATAGTCTAGTCTATAGTCTAGTCTATAGTCTAGTCTATAGTCTAGTCTATAGTCTAGTCTATAGTCTAGTCTATAGTCTAGTCTATAGTCTAGTCTATAGTCTAGTCTATAGTCTAGTCTATAGTCTAGTCTATAGTCTAGTCTATAGTCTATCCTATAGTCTAATCTTTAGTCCAGTCTGTACTTCTTAATCTACAGTCTTCTATATTTTAGTTTATAGTCTGTAGTCTATTCTATTGTCTAGCATATAGTCTAGTCTATAGTCTAGTTTATAGTCTAGCCTATAGTCTAGTCTATAGTCTAGTCTATAGTCTAGTCTATAGTCTAGTCTATAGTCTAGTCTATAGTCTAGTCTATAGTCTAGTCTATAGTCTAGTCTATAGTCTAGTCTATAGTCTAGTCTATAGTCTAGTCTATAGTCTAGTCTATAGTCTAGTCTATAGTCTAGTCTATAGTCTAGTCTATAGTCTAGTCTATAGTCTAGTCTATAGTCTAGTCTATAGTCTAGTCTATAGTCTAGTCTATAGTCTAGTCTATAGTCTAGTCTATAGTCTATTCTATAGTCTAGTCTATAGTCTAGTCTATAGTCTAGTCTATAGTCTAGTCTATAGTCTAGTCTATAGTCTAGTCTATAGTCTAGTCTATAGTCTAGTCTATAGTCTAGTCTATAGTCTAGTCTATAGTCTAGTCTATAGTCTAGTCTATAGTCTAGTCTATAGTATAATCTAAAGTCTAGTCTATAGTGTAGTCTATAATCTACAGCCTAGTCTATAGTCAAGTCTATGGTCTGGTATATAGTCTTGTTTGTAGTCTGGCCTGTAGTCTAGTCTATAGTCCAGTCTATAGTCTAGTATATAGTCTAGTCTATAGTCTAGTCTAAAGTCTAGTCTATAGTCTAGTCTATAGTCTAGTCTATAGTCTAGTCTATAGTCTAGTCTATAGTCTAGTCTATAGTCTAGTCTTTAGTGTAATTGATAGTCTAGTCTTTAGCGAAGTCTATATTCTACTCTATTGTTTAGTCTATTATCTAGTCAATGGTTTAGTATATAGTTTATTATATAGTTTAGTCTATAGCTTAGTCTATTTTCATTTATTTTCATTTATTAAAAGTGTATTTCTAATTCGTTTTGGTCCACCATTTATCAGAATAACTTCCTTGTTATTAAACAAAATAATTTTATAATTATTGGCGCAAAACGACACTGTATGAGTAATTATTTCCCTGTGTTTGTATAATAATTTTTTGTATATTAATTTATTATTATAGAAAATATAATTGTTTTATCCTTTTTCCAAAAACGAACAACTCTACTAATAATAAAAATAAATGAAAATGAATAATTATAATAAAATATAATAAATTAGTTTATTATTCACATGGCATTTAATGATTTCCATATTTGTCATGTATCCGTTATGCAACACAATTTAAATCATTATTATAAACACAAAATATACATAATTTTTTTTATTTATTTATTTAAATCAATAAATCGCTACTGTTTTGTTGTTGTTTACAATATTGGTATCTTTAATGTCACGCCTCTCTCGTTTATGATGAATTTATGAATTTCACTTTAGAACGTGATTGAGGCTGGATTTATCATCATCATCGTAATTCTATTATCTCATATACGGACTGGATGGTTTTGTGTACCAGGCTTACTTTCTGACTGACTGACTGACTGACTACTTCCCCTTGAGTTTTTTATTGTTGCAAACGGCGGCTCGAATAAAAATTATTTATTCATACCGCCATGTGTCCTCGAAATACAGAGAAAAATATATACAGATTATTTCAAATAAATAATATTTTTAACAGATTTACCGCAACCTTAAATAATTGCACGTTTTTGCAAGTATTTTACATACGATTTCAATAAAATTAACTGACTCATCCTCCAAGATATCTGCGTCAGTTAAGAAAGCCTCATTTTAGTTTAAACAAAATTGCACACAAATATTCTAATAAAATAATAAATATTTGAAACTGATAAAAAAGCACAAAACATTGTATGCATAAATCATATTATTTGATTTTATTGATGTCGAACAGTCTTTTAGAGATTTCGTTTGGGGAAATATCAAAATATTTACAAACAAGTAAAAAATTTAAACAGAATTTTGAACATATATATAGTACTATAGCTATTCTAGAGTCTAGTCTATAGTCTAGTCTATAGTCTAGTCTATAGTCTAGTCTATAGTCTAGTCTATAGTCTAGTCTATAGTCTAGTCTATAGTCTAGTCTATAGTCTAGTCTATAGTCTAGTCTATAGTCTAGTCTATAGTCTAGTCTATAGTCAGTCTATAGTCTAGTCTATAGTCTAGTCTATAGTCTAGTCTATAGTCTAGTCTATAGTCTAGTCTATAGTCTAGTCTATAGTCTAGTCTATAGTCTAGTCTATAGTCTAGTCTATAGTCTAGTCTATAGTCTAGTCTATAGTCTAGTCTATAGTCTAGTCTATAGTCTAGTCTATAGTCTAGTCTATAGTCTAGTCTATAGTCTAGTCTATAGTCTAGTCTATAGTCTAGTCTATAGTCTAGTCTATAGTCTAGTCTATAGTCTAGTCTATAGACTAGTCTATAGTCTAGTCTAGTCTATAGTCTTGTCTATAGTCTAGTCTATAGTCTAGTCTATAGTCTAGTCTATAGTCTAGTCTATAGTCTAGTCTATAGTCTAGTCTATAGTCTAGTCTATAGGTCTATAGTCTAGTCTATAGTCTAGTCTATAGTCTAGTCTATAGTCTAGTCTATAGTCTAGTCTATAGTCTAGTCTATATAGTCTAGTCTATAGTCTAGTCTATAGTCTAGTCTATAGTCTAGTCTATAGTCTAGTCTATAGTCTAGTCTATAGTCTAGTCTATAGTCTAGTCTATAGTCTAGTCTATAATCTAGTCTATAGTCTAGTCTATAGTCTAGTCTATAGTCTAGTCTATAGGTCTAGTCTATAGTCTAGTCTATAGTCTAGTCTATAGTCTAGTCTATAGTCTAGTCTATAGTCTAGTCTATAGTCTAGTCTATAGTCTAGTCTATAGGCTAGTCTATATTCTAGTCTATAGTCTAGTCTATAGTCTAGTCTATATTCTAGTCTATAGTCTAGTCCTATAGTCTAGTCTATAGTCTAGTCTATAGTCTAGTCTATATTCTAATCTATAGTCTAGTCTATAGTCTAGTCTAAAGTCTAGTCTATAGTCTAGTCTATAGTCTAGTCTATTCTAATCTATAGTCTAATCTATAGTCTAATCTATAGGTCTAGTCTAATAGTCTAGTCTAGTCTATAGTCTAGTCTATAGTCTAGTCTATAGTCTAGTCTATAGTCTAGTCTATAGTCTAGTCTATAGTCTAGTCTATAGTCTAGTCTATAGTCTAGTCTATAGTCTAGTCTATAGTCTAGTCTATAGTCTAGTCTATAGTCTAGTCTATAGTCTAGTCTATCTTGTCTATAGTCTAGTCTATAGTCTAGTCTATAGTCTAGTCTATAGTCTAGTCTATAGTCTAGTCTATAGTTAGTCTATAGTCTAGTCTATATTCTAGTCTATAGTCTAGTCTATAGTCTAGTCTATAGTCTAGTCTATAGTTTAGTCTATAGTTAGTCTATAGTCTAGTCTATAGTCTAGTCTATAGTCTAGTCTATAGTCTAGTCTATAGTCTAGTCTATAGTCTAGTCTATAGTCTAGTCTAGTCTATAGTCTAGTCTATAGTCTAGTCTATAGTCTAGTCTATAGTCTAGTCTATAGTCTAGTCTATAGTCTAGTCTATAGTCTAGTCTATAGTCCAGTCTATAGTCTAGCCTATAGTCTAGTCTATAGTCTAGTCTATAGTCTAGTCTATAGTCTAGTCTATAGTCTAGTCTATAGTCTAGTCTATAGTCTAGTCTATAGGCTAGTCTATATTCTAGTCTATAGTCTAGTCTATAGTCTAGTCTATATTCTAGTCTATAGTCTAGTCTATAGTCTAGTCTATAGTCTAGTCTATAGTCTAGTCTATAGTCTAGTCTATATTCTAATCTATAGTCTAGTCTATAGTCTAGTCTAAAGTCTAGTCTATAGTCTAGTCTATAGTCTAGTCTATATTCTAATCTATAGTCTAATCTATAGTCTAATCTATAGTCTAGTCTAAAGTCTAGTCTATAGTCTAGTCTATAGTCTAGTCTATAGTCTAGTCTATAGTCTAGTCTATAGTCTAGTCTATAGTCTAGTCTATAGTCTAGTCTATAGTCTAGTCTATAGTCTAGTCTATAGTCTAGTCTATAGTCTAGTCTATAGTCTAGTCTATAGTCTAGTCTATAGTCTAGTCTATAGCTATAGTCTTGTCTATAGTCTAGTCTATAGTCTAGTCTATAGCTAGTCTATAGTCTAGTCTATAGTCTAGTCTATAGTTTAGTCTATAGTCAGTCTATCTTCTAGTCTATAGTCTAGTCTATAGTCTAGTCTATAGTTAGTCTATAGTTTAGTCTATAGTCTAGTCTATAGTCTAGTCTATAGTCTAGTCTATATTCTAGTCTATAGTCTAGTCTATAGTCTAGTCTATAGTCTAGTCTATAGGTCTAGTCTATAGTCTAGTCTATAGTCTAGTCTATAGTCTAGTCTATAGTCTAGTCTATAGTCTAGTCTATAGTCTAGTCTATAGTCTAGTCTATAGTCTAGTCTATAGTCTAGTCTATAGTCTAGTCTATAGTCTAGTCTATAGTCTAGTCTATAGTCTAGTCTATAGTCTAGTCTATAGTCTAGTCTATAGTTTAGTCTATAGTCTAGTTTATAGTCTGGTCTATAGTCTAGTCTATAGTCTAGTCTATAGTCTAGTTTATAGTCTAGTCTTAGTCTAGTCCATAGTCTAGTCCATAGTCGAGTCCATAGCCATGTCTATAGTCTAATCTATAGTCTAGCCTATAGTCTATTCTATAGTCCGGTCTATAGTCTAGTCTATAGTCTAATGCATAGTCTAGTATGTAGTCTAGTCTATAGTTTAGCCTATAGTCTAGTCTATAGTCTTGCCTATAGTCCAGTCAATAGTCTAGCCTAAAGTCAGTTCTATAGTCTAACCTGTATTCTTGTCCGTAGTAAGAAGTTTATTGCATAATATGGTTCATAGTCTTATCCATAGCAGGGGCTATAGTCCAGTTCACAGTCGGAGTTGGGCTCTGCTTAGGTTTTCCACAATTTTCAAATAAAATTCCTAATAACCTTAATCGATCATTTTAAACCCTTGCGATAAATAAAATTAAAATTAAACTATGCCAATAAAATTCAAATGAATACATTTAATTAGTTGCGACTTTGTTTTTTCCTACCGAGACTTTGCAGCCATTCACTCTTATTTTTTGGCTTATTTTCCATGACATTCGCTGGTAGAAATATTTTCAGTTTTCACAATATTAATAAATCATAAAAATACATGCAAGGAATGATAAAACTGTCATCATCAGCACCATAATTCAAATTTATAAAATATGTTTTCAGTTTTTTTTTTTTATTTTGTCATCATCAACTCATTTCATTTTGATTTAATTTTTTAATTGTAATTGCACCCTGGTGATGAAGTTGTCAATTGTAGATATTTCTGCTTTTCAGCGGTTTGTGTGTGGAATGTTGTATATACAACAAAAAGTAAAAATTATAACAAACAAAATATATTTAAGGGTTTAAAAGTATACAAAACATAAAAACGTAGTAATAACCTTAACCACATTCTACACTTAGTGGAAGGACATTTCTTACCATCTTTGCTTGTTTTACTTTGTTTTTTTTTTTTTTTTTTTTTGGAAGACACCCTCGCCTTAGTTGATAAATACTTTGCAAATATTTTCATAAAATTAATGTGACATAATTACTTTCAACCACCAAATCAAATTAATTTTTCATACCACACAATGAAAATAAAAATGAAAACGAAATAAAGAAGAGATTTTATTGTAGATTTTTCATAGGTATGGAGATGCAGTATACAAGTACACAAAAGGAACCCTTACAGGAGTAGCAGTACAATTAGAGTCTGGCAGTCTTACAGTCAAATGATTAGGTAAGATATAATTTCTTTATTATTTTTTTTTTCTGCTCGTTTTGCTAACCACCTATGAACCACAAAAATAATATGTAGTTCCAGCTGAGTTTAATTTTTGGATACAAATGATTGTCATCAGTGAATAAGTGGTGATGATGATGTTGATACTCGGCGTCATCATAAACATATTCATAATCTGATTTAATTTGTTGTGATTTTAGGCAATAGATAAAAAAGTTGTTGTTAAGTATTTTTTTAGTTTCAAAAATTTTTTGGTTTAATATTATCACCTTAAAGAGATCTAGAATTTGAATTTGCAATAACAACAAGAATAATTATTTACATAAGTGTATACGTATGTAAGTACGAGGGTCGTAGGTGGCGGCATTTGCATGGAAGATAATTTCATTCATAATTGGAAAATATTATAGTGTTTCCCCTTATTCACAAACAATATCTTTATTTTATAAAAGGTTTATAAACAAAAATTGTCTAGTGATAATCTAGTGAAAGTCTAGTAATAGTCTAGTAATGGTTTAATGATAGTCTAGTACTAGTCTTGTGCTAGTCCGGTGAAGGTCTAATGATAGTCTAGTGAGGGTCTAATGAGACTCTAGTGATAGCCTAGTGATAATCTATTCATAGTCTAGTAATAGTCTTGCGCTAGTCCAGTGACGGTCTAATGATAGTCTAGTGATAGTCTAGTGAGAATCTACTTATAGTCTAAACATAGCCTGGCGACATTCTAGTCAAAGTCTAGTCATAGTCTAGTCATAGGTCTAGTCATAGTCTAGTCATAGTCTAGTCATAGTCTAGTCATAGTCTAGTCATAGTCTAGTCATAGTCTAGTCATAGTCTAGTCATAGTCTAGTCATAGTCTAGTCATAGTCTAGTCATAGTCTAGTCATAGTCTAGTCATAGTCTAGTCATAGTCTAGTCATAGTCTAGTCATAGTCTAGTCTAGTCTAGTCAGTCTAGTCATAGTCTAGTCATAGTCTAGTCATAGTCTAGTCATAGTCTAGTCATAGTCTAGTCATAGTCTAGTCATAGTCTAGTCATAGTCTAGTCATAGTCTAGTCATAGTCTAGTATAGTCTAGTCATAGTCTAGTCATAGTCTAGTCATAGTCTAGTCATAGTCTAGTCATAGTCTAGTCATAGTCTAGTCATAGTCTAGTCATAGTCTAGTCATAGTCTAGTCATAGTCTAGTCATAGTCTAGTCATAGTCTAGTCATAGTCTAGTCAGTCTAGTCATAGTCTAGTCATAGTCTAGTCATAGTCTAGTCATAGTCTAGTCATAGTCTAGTCATAGTCTAGTCATAGTCTAGTCATAGTCTAGTCATAGTCTAGTCATAGTCTAGTCATAGTCTAGTCATAGTCTAGTCATAGTCAGTCATGTCTAGTCATAGTCTAGTCATAGTCTAGTCATAGTCTAGTCATAGTCTAGTCATAGTCTAGTCATAGTCTAGTCATAGTCTAGTCATAGTCAGTCATAGTCTAGTCATAGTCTAGTCATAGTCTAGTCATAGTCTAGTCATAGTCTAGTCATAGTCTAGTTCATAGTCTAGTCATAGTATAGTCATAGTCTAGTCATAGTCTAGTCATAGTCTAGTCATAGTCTAGTCATAGTCTAGTCATAGTCTAGTCATAGTCTAGTCATAGTCTAGTCATAGTCTAGTCATAGTCTAGTCATAGTCTAGTCATAGTCTAGTCATAGTCTAGTCCTAGTCTAGTCATAGTCTAGTCATAGTCTAGTCATAGTCTAGTCATAGTCTAGTCATAGTCTAGTCATAGTCTAGTCATAGTCTATAGTCTAGTCATAGTCTAGTCATAGTCTAGTCATAGTCTAGTCATAGTCTAGTCATAGTCTAGTCATAGTCTAGTCATAGTCTAGTCATAGTCTAGTCATAGTCTAGTCATAGTCTAGTCATAGTCTAGTCATAGTCTAGTCATAGTCTAGTCTAGTCTAGTCATAGTCTAGTCATAGTCTAGTCATAGTCTAGTCTAGTCATAATATAAAGTCCATCTAGTCGTTATCTTGGGTTCCTGAAAATTCTGCTCGTTTTCTACCCTCGTTTAACCTTTTCCCTACCATTCAGAATAACAACATATTAACATGTTCTAATCTAATGTAATCTAAAGAAATGAATAATTTTGTTTAGATTTTTTTAAAAGTTTTAAAGGCAAATAAAACAACAGTTGTTAAGTGGTGTTTGTTTGGTTGGTTGCGTTCGTTAGATGGTTGGTTGATTGGTCTCTCGGTACTATGTGCAGCCCAGCTTGGCAGCCCACCGGGTGTGTTTCATTAGCATTTGAAACTAAAGCCGATAAACAAAAATAAAAAACAGCATCATCAAAGTGGTAACTAACATGGTTACAAAATGACATGATTGTTTTTCATCACATGAAAAAGCCGAAGAACAGAGAGAGTTTCTTCTATTATTTTTTTTGCAAATATTGGTGGAGTTAGAGCTGTTCTCAAGCTCCTGTATTGACATATACGTTTCCGTTGCTAAACGCAGAGTGTCATCGATACATAAAAATAAGAAACCACTTGAAGTTTGTTTTTTTAGTTTTTTTTTTTTTTCAAGAATTTCAAGCATTGAACTGGATATTTGTAACAATGTTTAAGAAAACTTGACAATCTGTTGGTATACCTTCACATATACACACACAGTCATACATACAAGGTGATTTACCACATAGTACAAATACTTATAAAGAGTCCTTGCAGCAGGAAAACACATGCTGAAAACTTGAGTGTCTCTAAAAAAACAATTCTCTCCCCTCTTCAAATACGTTTATAAGCTTTTTTTTTTTTTGTTTGTTTGTATGTAGCTCTTACATATTTATTTATTTAGTTTTTTATTTCTATTTTGCTCTATTTATATCTTGTCGTGTCATCATGTTGTTTAAGTATGTATATCTAATGGATCTAAAAACACAGCCGCAAATACACGTAAACATCATCGCCAACTTCCAACATTTTTACTTAAAACTGATTTTATTTGTGTTCGTTGTTTTTTACCCAATTTTCTCATTTCGTTGGCTATCTACCCCATAACATCAACAGTAACGATTCCGGGATATTTTTCTAATTTATCTTATTTTTTTTTGCTGTTTTTCGATTTTTTTTTTTGAACAAGTCTTCTTTTCTATTGTTATGGAGGAGATACCAAATGACCAAATAACAAATGGCGCAAAAAAAATAAACCCAGATACAAAACGACTGTAAAAAAAAACGAATAAAAAATGAAACGAAAATTTCTCCAAAGCAGCAACATTTATACATACGTTAATGTATGTATGTAGGAAATGAACTAACAGTGGTGGAGAAGTCAATAGCACAAATATTCGATGAAACATACGAAATATTAGGACAGTGCTCCATAGAATTCGTTCTGTTCAGTTCTGGTTCTGTTCTAGTTCTGTTCTAGTTCTGTTCTAGTTCTGTTCTAGTTCTGTTCTAGTTCTGTTCTAGTTCTGTTCTAGTTCTGTTCTAGTTTGTTCTAGTTCTGTTCTAGTTCTGTTCTAGTTCTGTTCTAGTTCTGTTCTAGTTCTGTTCTAGTTCTGTTCTAGTTCTGTTCTAGTTCTGTTCTAGTTCTGTTCTAGTTCTGTTTAGTTCTGTTCTAGTTCTGTTCTAGCTGTTCTAGTCTGTTCTAGTTCTGTTCTATTGTTCTAGTTCTGTTCTAGTTCTGTTCTAGTTCTGTTCTAGTTCTGTTCTAGTTCTGTTCTAGTTCTGTTCTAGTTCTGTTCTAGTTCTGTTCTAGTTCTGTTCTAGTTTGTTCTAGTTCTGTTCTAGTTCTGTTCTAGTTCTGTTCTAGTTCTGTTCTAGTTCTGTTCTAGTTCTGTTCTAGTTCTGTTCTAGTTCTGTTCTAGTTCTGTTAGTTGTTCTAGTTCTGTTCTAGTTCTGTTCTAGTTCTGTTCTAGTTCTGTTCTAGTTCTGTTCTAGTTCTGTTCTAGTTCTGTTCTAGTTCTGTTCTAGTTCTGTTCTAGTTCTGTTCTAGTTCTGTTCTAGTTCTGTTCTAGTTCTGTTCTAGTTCTGTTCTAGTTCTGTTCTAGTTCTGTTCTAGTTCTGTTCTAGTTCTGTTCTAGTCTGTTCTAGTTCTGTTCTAGTTCTGTTCTAGTTCTGTTCTAGTTCTGTTCTAGTTCTGTTCTAGTTCTGTTCTAGTTCTGTTCTAGTTCTGTTCTAGTTGTTTCTAGTTCTTTTAGTTTGTTCTAGTTCTGTTCTAGTTCTGTCTAGTTCGTTCTAGTTCTGTTCTAGTTCTGTTCTAGTTCTGTTCTAGTTCTGTCTTCTAGTTCTGTTTGTTCTAGTTCTTTCTAGTTCTAGTTCTGTCTGTTCTAGTTCTGTTCTAGTTCTGTTCTAGTTCTGTTCTAGTTCTGTTCTAGTTCTGTTCTAGTTCTGTTCTAGTTCTGTTCTAGTTCTGTTCTAGTTCTGTTCTAGTTCTGTTCTAGTTCTGTTCTAGTTCTGTTCTAGTTCTGTTCTAGTTCTGTTCTAGTTCTGTTCTAGTTCTGTTCTAGTTCTGTTCTAGTTCTGTCTAGTTCTGTTCTAGTTCTGTTCTAGTTCTGTTCTAGTTTGTTCTAGTTCTGTTCTAGTTCTGTTCTAGTTCTGTTCTAGTTTGTCTAGTTCTGTTCTAGTTCTGTTCTAGTTCTGTTCTAGTTCTGTTCTAGTTCTGTTCTAGTTCTGTTTAGTTCTGTTCTAGTTTGTTCTAGTTTTTTTTTTTTTTTCTGTTCTAGTTCTAGTTCTAGTTCTGTTCTAGTTCTGTTCTAGTTCTGTTCTAGTTCTGTTCTAGTTCTGTTCTAGTTCTGTTCTAGTTCTGTTCTAGTTCTGTTCTAGTTCTGTTCTAGTTCTGTTCTAGTTCTGTTCTAGTTCTGTTCTAGTTCTGTTCTAGTTCTGTTTCTTTCTAGTTCTGTTTCTAGTTCTGTTCTAGTTCTGTTCTAGTTCTGTTCTAGTTCTGTTCTAGTTCTGTTCTAGTTCTGTTCTAGTTCTGTTCTAGTTCTGTTCTAGTTCTGTTCTAGTTCTGTTCTAGTTCTGTTCTAGTTCTGTTCTAGTTCTGTTCTAGTTCTGTTCTAGTTCTGTTCTAGTTCTGTTCTAGTTCTGTTCTAGTTCTGTTCTAGTTCTGTTCTAGTTCAGTTCTAGTTCTGTTCTAGTTCTGTTCTAGTTCTGTTCTAGTTCTGTTCTAGTTCTGTTCTAGTTCTGTTCTAGTTCTGTTCTAGTTCTGTTCTAGTTCTGTTCTAGTTCTGTTCTAGTTCTGTTCTAGTTCTGTTGTAGTTCTGTTCTAGTTCTGTTGTAGTTCTGTGTAGTTCGTTCTAGTTCTAGTTTCTGTTCTAGTTCTGTTCTAGTTCTGTTCTAATTCTGTTCTAGTTCTGTTCTAGTTCTGTTCTATAGTTCTGTTCTAGTTCTGTTTCTAGTTCTGTTCTAGTTTGTTCTAGTTCTGTTCTAGATCTGTTCTAGTTCTGTTCTAGTTCTGTTCTAGTTCTGTTCTAGTTCTGTTCTAGTTCTGTTCTAGTTCTGTTCTAGTTCTGTTCTAGTTCTGTTCTAGTTCTGTTCTAGTTCTGTTCTAGTTCTGTTCTAGTTCTGTTCTAATTCTGTTCAAGTTCTGTCCTAGTTCTGTTCTAGTTCGGTTCCAGTTCTGTTTTCTTTAGTAGTGCTATATATCTAATCTACTGTACTTTAGCTATATATAGTACATCCAAAACAGTCATACAAATAAAAAAAAAAACTGTACAGTTGTTTATTATGCCCCCCTAAAAAAGTACGCCATATATAAAAACGTACTTACTCATTCCCAAATTTGGAACATTCGTTCGTAACATTTTCTCATTCTCGTACTAGATAAAAGCTTTCGATATACACATTGCGATTAAGGAAGGAAATTGTTTTGGACAAATCACTGTCGGGGTCAGGTTTTCTTTGTCATTAAAGTAAAATAGAAAATCTTAATAAACAAATAGACGAAAACATTACATACCAGAATATAACAAATCTTTAAAATTAAATGAAACTGGACAAGAAAAAAACACTTATCTAGTAATAAAGGGAAATCTAAAGGACTAATTTGGTGTGTTTCCGAGGACTAATGATAAGGTAGTTAATCAATAAGTCATACAGTCATCAGACTTTATTAGGGTTAATTAGAGTTTAAGGTTCTAAAAAAGTGCAAACCTAAGATATACTTTCTAAAGGATTTATCTGTTCTAAATCCGAATCTGACATCGTAATTTTTCCATAATTTGATATGATTAACATTTCTTTATCCTTATTGTATTGTTGACTTTTCTTTAAACTTCTTTATAAAAATCATCGGCGACTTATTTATAATAATGAACAAAGTATAATTTTAGAAATATTCGCGAATATTCCAAGAATTGTTAATGTTCTGAAAAACAAAACATAATTTTAGGCGTTTAAATGAAAAATAAGAAGTAGATTTTCTTTGCCGTTTGTAAGTATTTTAGATTCATTAATTAATCATAAAAATGTCGAGTATCCAGCCTTTATTAGGGGTTCTCTTCTCAAGAAAATTTCATTAAAATACGATACGAATGAATACAGGGCCTTCATATTTTAACAGCAAAACCAGGACTTCTATTAATAAGATTATGTTTAGGTATTCCTACAACAATGCTCCTGCATTCGTAACTGTAAAGTAACTAAGATTTTGGGAATTTTTTTTCTCTTCGAAAGAAATCTCCCGCATGCAAATCGCATTAAAAATTAAGAAAAACAAAGGTTTTTTTTAACAAAATCACAATTTAACTTCCTATGGAGACAATTTTTTTATTAAAATTTATTAGAAAAACACAAACAATTTCTAAATAACTTCCATTAAACTAATTTAACTACTATTGTTACATTTTTTATACAAAAAAAACTTTAATTAATATTCATACAAAAATCTCCCAAAAAAATTCCATTTTTTACAGATTTTATATCGATAAAAAAGGAGTCATATATTTATAAGGGCGAAACTAATAAAACCAATATTAAAATAATGTCATGCAATAATAATAAATTCAGATTTCCAAACATTCTTAAGCTTACAAAGGAAATTTTCACCAATATTATAAAATATATAAAGATAACGGTCATAGCCTGAGAAAAAATAACCATAACTGATTCATATATAACCATCCCCTGACCACCAAATAGGTTTTTTTTTAAACAACTTTTATAGAATTTCATATTTACCATATAAAAAAGGAAAACCTAAAACTATATGGCTATTTGTTATTGAATTTTCCTTTTTCATTTAAACAAGAGGGTTGAATGGACTTTGATTTCTTTTACATAAAATAGTTATATTCAAACAACATTTGCCTTAAATTTGATTACTTTACAAATGACAAAACTATTATTCAAATTAATTTAAGTACAATCAATAATTACAAAATAACAATAATACTACCCAAGACCCCAAAAACAAGAAGAAATCTCCCGCATGCAAAGTGAACTTGAACCTTAAAAGACAATAGAAAATAAAGGTCATCTGTAAACCGATTGAGAATGATGTTTCCCAAAAAAAAATCAAAATTACGCATAATTAGACAAACAAACACACATTAGGACAAAATTAAACAAATAGACAAAAATTATTTATATTCATGTAAACAAAAACTAATACGAGTAATAATAACAATAATAATAATAAATAAATGCTATTGACCCGCATACTGACCCTACAACAATAAACACACACAGATACAGATCACATAAAACGTTAAAACGACATACAAATCTCAAATCACAATAAAAACAAATCTATAGTCAAGAATTTATGAATCTGATTTAAACAATACAACATCTAGAACAATGCAATAAGGCAAATGGCATCGTTTCTCTTCTTAAAATAAACGAGTATTTTAGACATACAGACACCAATGTAAGACAAACTGACAATCTCATACAAAAGTAGAATCTGAAATATATGAGTTTAGAATACATATGTAGATGTCATACAGTTAGATTGTACGAGGGTAGAGATGGAAAAGAATAGGAAAAAAACAGAACTAGAACAGAGCTAGAATAGACTAGAACAGAACTAGAACAGAACTAGAACAGAACTAGAACAGAACTAGAACAGAACTAGAACAGAACTAGAACAGAACTAGAACAGAACTAGAACAGAACTAGAACAGAACTAGAACAGAACTAGAACAGAACTAGAACAGAACTAGAACAGAACTAGAACAGAACTAGAACAGAACTAGAACAGAACTAGAACTAGAACAGAACTTGAAGAGAACTAGAACAGAACTATAACAGAACTAGACAGAACTAGAACAGAACTAGAACAGAACTAGAACAGAACTAGAACAGAACTAGAAACAGAACTAGAACAGAACTAGAACAGAACTAGAACAGAACTAGAACAGAACAGAACTAGAACAGACTAAACATAACTGCGAGATTCTATTAAAGAAACGAACCTTAAATTTTTCTACCAACTCTCGTACATTAAATTGCATTCAGGCCAGACATAGGATGTTAACGACATTTTGTTATTGTTTAACCTTTTAAAAACAATAAAAATTTCGAGGAGAACTACAACGGTTCCAAAGAAATTTTCTGAGTCTGATGCTGTGGACAGCGACAAAAACACAACATCAGTAACAACAACAACAACATAACCGCATCATTTGCAGACATTAGTTGTATCGTTCAGTATACATGCAGTCCATAAAAACTGCAGCATTTTATTTATGAAAAATCCCCCAAATTAAACAAATATTTCCGTTTTAGATAATTTACAAGCCATTTGTGGGTTTTTAGTATAATTTGTAGGATTTATTAATGATTCGAATTCATTATGTGTAGCAGAAGTAAATGCACAAATATTCAAGTGATTAATTCGATTTTCAGAAACCATTAAATACAATTAAATCAAATTGACAGATTACTACGCTTAGACATGCAATGTTTGGCGGTCTGAGGCTAATGATGATGGAAAATAATACTGAAAGCAGGAGGGAATATTATGAAAATTGCTCTAGGGGTTGGTGGTATGTTGTTTACGAAGATTTTTTTTTTATAATAAATGAAAGATTATCATTAAAAAATAATCATGAGAAAATTAACAGATTTTATTTTACTCATAAAATCGACACAGTGAATATAATCTAGAACAAATTTGGGTTAAGGACTGTTATTTATATGCGTATTTAGATAAATGTTGTGTTTATGATATGTCTATGCGACCCCTGTGTTTAGGAAATAATCTGAGAAGCTTTTAATAAACTTAATTAAATATTTTCAAGTTGAACTATAAATAATTGTTTAATTTATATAATTAACTTTTGAACAAATTATTATGAATATACGTATTGCATTTAATAATAATAACACGAAGTTTAATACAAATTTCTTGAAGAGAAACACTTTTTTAATACCAAACCTCTCAACAATATAAAACAATTTTCTTTAAAACAAATACCCATGAAGTATGCTATTGTAAGGTCATGGCTGTTTAAAATTAGCTACGAGTGTATGTGTAAATAGTAGCCAAACTCCTAGATATATGCAACCAAAAATAATATGAACATAAAAACAAACACATAACTATAATATGGTCACGCTGAGATTTAATCGTTCAAAAAATATTTCAATGATTTGAGGCTTATAAAAAATATGAAACCAACAACAACTGCAACAAAATATATATATATTTTTTTGTGTTAGAAAAAACCAACACGCACGTCTTCACTCTCATAAAAATCAATGCATATTTATTTAGTATGTGTTTGTTGTCAGTTGAAATCTGACCAAAGCATTGACATATTTATGGAGTGGAATTAATTTCCACATCCATGTCAAATACTATTCTTTAACATTTTTTTATTTGCAACAATATTTTGCTTCTTTACAAGTAATTGAACAACGTGACATTCCATAAAGTCATAAATATATATACGGTATGGATTTTTTCTCTCTATAGATTTTAAGAAATCTTTTGGGGCCAAGGGGTGTTGCAGCAACTATGGGTTAGTGTGCAAAAAGTGGACATAAAAAATTCGCCAAAATATATTTGTGCACGTGTTCATGTTTTGTGTAGCTAGCAGACTGTATAAGGATCTGATTTTAGGAAATGGGAAATGGAAGAGATGGTAATAGTTTTATAGTTGGGGGCATTTTTTTATTACATTTTAACATTTGACTTCTCATTTTTTGGCCGCATATTTCACACATAATTTCTCTTTCTCTAGTTTATAGTCTACTACACTATAGACTACACTCTATAGTTAGTCTGTAGTGTAGTCTATAGTGTAGTCTATACTGTAGTCTATAATGTAGTCTATAGTGTAGTCTATAGTGTAGTCTATAGTGTAGTCTACAGTGTAGTCTATAGTGTAGTCTATACTGTAGTCTATACTGTAGTCTATACTGTAGTCTATAGTGTAGTCTATAGTCTAGTATACACTGTAGTCTATACTGTAGTGTATAGTGTAGTCTAGTCTATAGTCTAGTCTATAGTCTAGTCTATAGTCTAGTCTATAGTCTAGTCTATAGTCTAGTCTATAGTCTAGTCTATAGTCTAGTCTATAGTCTAGTCTATAGTCTAGTCTATAGTCTAGTCTATAGTCTAGTCTATAGTCTAGTCTATAGTCTAGTCTATAGTCTAGTCTATAGTCTAGTCTATAGTCTAGTCTATAGTCTAGTCTATAGTCTAGTCTATAGTCTAGTCTATAGTCTAGTCTATAGTCTAGTCTATAGTCTAGTCTATAGTCTAGTCTATAGTCTAGTCTATAGTCTAGTCTATAGTCTAGTCTATAGTCTAGTCTATAGTCTAGTCTATAGTCTAGTCTATAGTCTAGTCTATAGTCTAGTCTATAGTCTAGTCTATAGTCTAGTCTATAGTCTAGTCTATAGTCTCGCCAAAATATATTTGTGCACGTGTTCATGTTTTGTGTAGCTAGCAGACTGTATAAGGATCTGATTTTAGGAAAAGGGAAATGGAAGAGATGATAATAGTTTTATAGTTGGGCATTTTTGTATTACATTTTAACGTTTGACTTCTCATTTTTTGGCCGCATATTTCATACATAATTTCTCTTTCTCTAGTCTATCTAGTCTATAGTCTAGTCTATAGTGTAGTCTATAGTCTAGTCTATAGTCTAGTCTATAGTCTAGTCTATAGTCTAGTCTATAGTCTAGTCTATAGTGTAGTCTATAGTCTAGTCTATAGTCTAGTCTATAGTGTAGTCTATAGTGTAGTCTATAGTCTAGTCTATAGTCTAGTCTATAGTCTAGTCTATAGTCTAGTCTATAGTCTAGTCTATAGTCTAGTCTATAGTCTAGTCTATAGTCTAGTCTATAGTGTAGTCTATAGTCTAGTCTATAGTCTAGTCTATAGTCTAGTCCATAGTCTAGTCTATAGTCTAGTCTATAGTCTAGTCTAGTCTATAGTCTAGTCATAGTCTAGTCATAGTCTAGTCTATAGTCTAGTCTATAAGTCTAGTCTATAGTCTAGTCTATAGTCTAGTCATAGTCTAGTCTATAGTCTAGTCTATAGTCTAGTCTATAGTCCTAGTCTATAGTCTAGTCTATAGTCTAGTCTATAGTCTAGTCTATAGTCTATCTATAGCTAGTCTATAGTCTAGTCTATAGTCTAGTCTATAGTCTAGTCTATAGTCTAGTCTATAGTCGAGTCTATAGTCTAGTCTATAGTCTAGTCTATAGTCTAGTCTATAGTCTAGTCTATAGTCTAGTCTATAGTCTAGTCTATAGTCTAGTCTATAGTCTAGTCTATAGTCTAGTCTATAGTCTAGTCTATAGTCTAGTCTATAGTCTAGTCTATAGTCTAGTCTATAGTCTAGTCTATAGTCTAGTCTATAGTCTAGTCTATAGTCTAGTCTATAGTCTAGTCTATAGTCTAGTCTATAGTCTATCTATAGTCTAGTCTATAGTCTAGTCTAAGTCAGGCTATAGTTAGGTCTATAGTCTAGTCTATAGTCAAGTCTATAGTCTAGTCTATAGTCTAGTCTATAGTCTAGCCTACAGTCTAGTGTATAAGCGAGCAGCATTCCATAATAATAGTTCACCAGCAGTTTACAAACTCTGCTATTCCTGCCATCTTCCTCCTTTATGAGGAAAAAACCTCTTAATTTACTATATCGAATACATACATACATATGTATGTTTGAATGTATGTATATACATTTACCTACAAACCACATATTAAATTTAATATTTAGTAACGAAACAAGTACAAAACGAAGGGGGTATAGAGGCCTACAGGGTACTATGTTTCATAATGTACAAGTACAATACAAAACTATTTTCGTATTCATAACGTAACAGCAAATAGCCCTTTAGCTATTTTAAGCACACAAATATTGGAAAACCTTCATATAACTAGTAGCAGTAAAAAATCATAGCAAGCAAATATTGTGCTGAATGTAACATTATAAAAAGTTAAATACATTTTTAATGCATAAAAATTTCAACAAATCTTTAACAATATTTTGTTGATTTTTTCCCGATTGTTTTGCTCGTTGGGAATTTGGTATTCTTTGACAAAAAGGAAACGAACTGTTAACAAAACAAACCCTCAATGTTGGTTAACTTATTTGGCTTAACTGTCAAATGAAAAATTTATCAAAATGGAGTTTTTCTCAGAAAACTTCAACATACACAAGTTAACCAATATATTTAGAAAGGAAAAACTCGGAGAATTTGTAATGAAACTCATTTATTGAGAGAAGGGGGGACAATAACAAAAAAAGGCGCATGCTCCCCTAAAACAACAAATATAGTAAAAACTACGCCACGTTTGTAATAAAGCTTTCGTGTCTCGTCTAGAGAGAGTATTGTCTCTGGCAGTAAATGTATGTTGTTTGGTACTGATGAAATTAACGTTCCAAATTGTTTAAGTGTTGGTAAGTATCATCAGAATTATTTTTTTTTTTTTTTCCTACTCATCCAATAAAAACAAAAGAAGTTTTTATCGTATTCGATACAGTTCAATTATGTGTGTATTTTTTTATTCTTGTTGTACTCAAGTACAAAAAAATGCTGGTCAAAGGACATGCGTAATTCAAAATGTCGTGTGTTTTTTAGGTATTTAATAGCGAAATTTGTTGATAGCTTTAAATATAAGAAAGTCTTTTTGTAATAAATCTATAATAGTAAAAGGCAAATGAGTGCTTTTTTGCATGAAATAAAATCATTCTTTAAGTTGGAAAAAAGTGCAAAGAGAACTTTATAGTTGGGAGATTTACTTTAAGTTGAAATTGAAATGAAATATTAAAGAAAAAAAAAAAAAAAAAAACAAATTGCAACAACAAAATCACTATTCCAGATTAATTGATTTCATTAAGTATGAGTGAGAAGTAGAAGACTAAGTGATTAATTTATAAATAATAACTATATATGTATGTAGCAAGTTAGTTAGTTAGTTTAGTTAGTTAGTTATTTAGTTAGTTAGTTTAGTTAGTTAGTTAGTTAGTTTAGTTAGTTAGTTAGTTAGTTAGTTCGTTAGTTAGTTCGTTAGTTAGTTAGTTAGTTCGTCGTTAGTTTTTCGTTCGTTCGTTCGTTCGTTCGTTCGTTTCGTTCGTTCGTTAGTTCGTTAGTTCGTTCTTCGTTCGTTCGTTCGTTCGTTAGTTCTTTCGTTCGTCGTTCGTTCGTTCGTTCGTTCGTTCGTTCGTTTCGTTCGTTCGTTCGTTCGTTCGTTCGTTCGTTTTGTGTTCTTCGTTCGTTCTTTCGTTCGTTCGTTCGTTCGTTCGTTTCGTTCGTTCGTTTCGTTTTCGTTCGTTAGTTCGTTCGTTCGTTCGTTCGTTCGTTCGTTCGTTCGTTCTTCGTTCGTTCGTTCGTTCGTTCGTTCGTTCGTTCGTTCGTTCGTTTCGTTCGTTCGTTCGTTCGTTCGTTCGTTCGTTCGTTCGTTCGTTCGTTCGTTCGTTCGTTCGTTCGTTCGTTGTTCGTTCGTTTTCGTTCGTTCGTTCGTTCTTTCGTTCGTTCGTTCGTTCGTTCTTCGTTCGTTCGTTCGTTTCGTTCGTTCGTTCGTTTTCGTTCGTTCGTTCGTTCGTTCGTTCGTTCGTTCGTTTTCGTCGTCTCGTTTTCGTTCGTTTCGTTCGTTCGTTCGTTCGTTCGTTCTTTCGTTCGTTTCGTTCGTTCGTTCGTTCGTTTTCGTTCGTTCGTTCGTTCGTTCGTTCGTTCGTTCGTTCGTTCGTTCGTTCGTTTCGTTCGTTCGTTCGTTCGTTCGTTCTTTCGTTCGTGTTCGTTTCGTTCGTTCGTTCGTTCGTTCGTTCGTTCGTTCTTCGTTCGTTCGTTTTCGTTCGTTCGTTCGTTCGTTCTTCGTTCGTTCGTTCGTTCGTTCGTTCGTTTCGTTCGTTCGTTCGTTCGTTCGTTCGTTCGTTCGTTCGTTCGTTGTCGTTCGTTTTTCGTTTCTTCGTTCGTTTTGTTCGTTCGTTCGTTCGTTCGTTCGTTCGTTCGTTCGTTGTCGTTCGTTCGTTCGTTCGTTCGTTAGTTCTTCGTTCGTTCGTTAGTTCGTATCGTTCTTTTCGTTCGTCTTCCTTTTTCTTCTTGTGAACAAATTCTTACTCATAAATCCACATTAACTTGCGCCTATAAGGCTACCAAGGTCGAAAAGCCAACTCCTTCCTGCTCTCCTTTCTCTTTGAAACAAACATAAGAACTCTTAACATTAATTTAAAAGTAAACGATATGAAAATATTTAAATTTGATTTATACATCCAAATAATTCAAATACAATTATTTAAATTTTACCAAAAACAATAATTAAAATGCAACAAAAATTCACTGCCACCTCAAGGGGGTGGCAAAATAAACCCTCCTTAATCATAGAAAACGTACTCACAGATACTTTGCTATGTCTACGCCAGAAAAAATAGCAACAACTACACATAAAGTCATTAATTTAATTTATAAGCATTTGTCGCTGTTAACACCCAACTCCCCCTTTTCGACACAAACACACAACCTTATAGTCGAACCAGAAGATATAATTTTTTTTATTTGTGAGAATCTTTAGCATCATTAATTTGTTGTTAACTTTATGTACGAGTAGAAAAATTAAAGCTCTGTAGCCGAAAAGTCTATCTAGCATGTATAAACATAAAATCTATAAAATAATATTGTGGTTCCCAAAGGAATTAACCAACAAAAATATGTACTACAACAACAAAAACAACAATTACAGCAAACATTACTTTTTTGGGAAGTATGCAGTTGGGAGTGTGCGTTCTCTACCCATTTATGTGACAACTTGAGGAACACACACTTTCAGCTAAAGAATTCCTGGTGAAGTCAGTAGAAATTTATTTTAAAGCTGCTGCTTAAACTCAAAAAATTTTACATTTTAAAAAACACTTTAAAAATACACCGAAAGAAAATAAGGATATGCAGAATATATCACGGAAGATGCTATAGACATGGCCACACTCAAGTCCATAGAATATGTTATAGTCAAGACTATAAACGATCTATAGAGTTCATTAGACTTTAGACTAGGCTATAGACTAGACTAGGTTATAAACTAAACCATAGACCAGATTATAGGCTAGACTATAGAATAGATTAGATTAGTCAATAGACTGGGTTATAGACTATAAACTAGACTATAGACTAGACAATATACTGGCCTATAGACTAGACTATATATTTAACTGTAGACTAGAATACAGACTAGAATATAACTAAGCTATAGTCTAGGCTATAGACTACCCTAGAGACTTGACTAGAAACTAGAATATAGACTAAACTATAGACTAGACTACTGACTAGAATATATACTAGACAACAGACTATAAACTATATTCTAGACTAGACTATAGACTGAACTGCAGACTGGACAATTGATTAGACTCGACTATAGTCAACTATAGATTAGACTTTACTACATTATAGATTATACTATAGACTACACTACAGTCAAGTAACTAGAATAAAGGCTTTTCTCATATTTCATTCTTAAAAATTTCTCTCAATGTACACAAATAAATTTTCTTCTCCTTCATAGAACATTCAAATATTTTTCATTCACAATTGTAAAATAATGATGATGACAATAATGCTGATGATTATGATAATGACGTAGCAATAATGACTATAGCGATAATGATGATGGTGTATTCCTTCGACTACTACATTACCTACAAAATTGTTAGGTCCATGTTGATGATGTTTATGACGTTGATGTGACAAGCACACAAATACACAAACTCCCTATCCTAACAACCTGGGAGGACTTAAGTGAGAGGGTGGTTAACGAAGAAGGACCAAGTTTTATATGTTAAAAAAATATAATATTTTTTTTTAATTTCTCATGTCTCCAGCATAAGAACACGGAAAAGGGGTTGCGACTTTTGTTGACTAAACATACTTTGCTCGACGCACACTATGCTGTATTTGGTTTTTGCGTGCAAATGGCAGAAAAATATTAAAAGACACATATTAAATATTATACTCCCGGGAGCATTTGTAGGATATAAAGTTTCCCAATGCTGTTTTCGGACAGACAAGAAGTTTAAAGTGTGTTCTTTGTAAAATATAAAAACTTAAATTTATAACCAATATAAATTGAATTGTATAGAGAGATAGAAATATAAGTAGAAGGGTAAATATTAGTCAAAGATTTCCCTTACTATGTGATTTAAGATTAGCAATATAAACAGCCTCAGAAAGAGTAATGTAGGCCTGAAATGAAGTATTTGCACAAGCTGAAACTAATGTGTATTGACATTTATATTTAGCCTTGAGTTATTTTTTACGCAGTTATTACCGCATCGATAATATTTTTTCACCAACTTTTTTATGATTACAGTGAGTGTGAAAGTGGAGTAATGTGGACACTAGACTAGAGTATAGACTAGAGTATAGACTAGACGATAGACTAGACTATAGACTAGACTATATACTAGACTATAGACTAGACTATAGACTAGACTATAGACTAGACTATAGACTAGATTAGACTATAGACTAGACTATAGACTAGACTACAGACTAGACTATAGACTAGACTATAGACTAGACTATAGACTAGACTATAGACTAGACTATGTACTATACTATAGACTAGACTATAGACTAGACTATAGACTAGACTAAAGACTAGACTATAGACTAGACTATAGACTAGACTATAGACTAGACTATAGACTAGACTATAGACTAGACTATAGACTAGACTATAGATTAGACCATAGACTAGACTATAGAATAGACTATAGACTAGACAATAGACTAGACTATAGACTTGACTATAGACCAGACTATAGACTAGACTATAGACTAGACTATAGACTAAACTATAGACTACACTATAGACGAGACTATAGACTACACTATAGACAACACTAGAGACTAGATTATAGACTAGACTATAGACTAGACTATAGACTAGACTATAGACTAGACTATAGACTAGACTATAGATTAGACTATAGGCTAGACTATAGACTAGACTATAGACTAGACTATAGACTAGACTATAGACTAGACTATAGACTAGACAATAGACTAGACTATAGACTAGACTATAGACTAGACTATAGACTAGACTATAGACTAGACTATAGACTAGACTATAGACTATACTATAGACTATACTATATACTAGACTATAGACTATCCTAAAGACTAGACTATAGACTAGACTATGGACTAAACTATGGACTAAACTATAGACTAGACTATAGACTAGACTATAGACTAGACTATAGACTAGACTATATACGAGACTATAGACGAGACTATAGACGAGACTATAGACTACACTATAGACTACACTATAGACTAGACTATAGACTAGACTATAGACTACACTATAGACTACACTATAGACTAGACTAGACTATAGACTAGACTATAGACTAGACAATAGACTAGACTATAGACTAGACTATAGACTACACTATAGACTGCACTATAGACTAGACTAGACTATAGACTAGACTAAAGACTAGACTATAGAATAGACTATAGACTAGACTATAGACTAGACCATAGACTAGACTATAGACTATCCTAAAGACTAGACTATAGAATAGACTATAGACTATCCTAAAGACTAGACTATAGACTAAACTGTAGACTATCCTAAAGTCTAAACTATAGACTAGACTATGGACTAGACTAGACTAGACTATAGACTAGACTATAGACTAGACTATAGACTAGACTATAGACTAGACTATAGACTAGACTATAGACTAGACTATAGACTAGATATAGACTAGACTATAGACTAGACTATAGACTAGACTATAGACTAGACTATAGACTAGACTATAGACTAGACTATAGACTAGACTATAGACTAGACTATAGACTAGACTATAGACTAGACTATAGACTAGACTAGACTATAGACTAGACTATAGACTAGACTATAGACTAGACTATAGACTAGACTATAGACTAGACTATAGACTAGACTATAGACTGATAGACAGACTATAGACTAGACCTATAGACTAGACTATAGACTAGACTATAGACTAGACTATAGACTAGACTATAGACTAGACTATAGACTAGACTATAGACTAGACTATAGACTAGACTATAGACTAGACTATAGACTAGACTAGACTAGACTAGACTAGAACTAGACTATAGACTAGACTATAGACTAGACTATAGACTAGACTATAGACTAACTATAGACTAGACTATAGACTAGACTATAGACTAGACTATAGACTAGACTATATGACTAGACTATAGACTAGACTATAGACTAGACTATAGACTAGACTATAGACTAGACTATAGACTAGACTATAGACTAGACTATAGACTAGACTTAGACTAGACTATAGACTAGACTATAGACTAGACTATAGACTAGACTATAGACTAGACTATAGACTAGACTATAGACTAGACTATAGACTAGACTATAGACTAGACTATAGACTAGACTATAGACTAGACTATAGACTAGACTATAGACTCGACTATAGACTAGACTATACTAGACTAGACTATAGACTAGACTATAGACTAGACTATAGACTAGACTATAGACTAGACTATAGACTAGACTATAGACTAGACTATAGACTAGACTATAGACTAGACTATAGACTAGACTATAGACTAGACTATAGACTAGACTATAGACTAGACTATAGACTAGACTATAGACTAGACTATAGACTAGACTATAGACTAGACTATAGACTAGACTATAGACTAGTATGTAAACCAACTATAGAATAAACTATAGACTTGTTTTCTTTGTAAAAAATTTAAATTTTTCTTATTTATCCATTACTTTTCCTCCAATAACTATTTATTAAACTTTTCCTTGTAAGTCACACTGTTAAATTTTCCACATAACTATTTGTACATTAAACATGAAAATAAATTAACTTCACGTGTCAAAACGCAACAAAGCGTTTTTATTTAACAACAAAAACGCTTAAACATCACGAAGACGTACATGCATATGTGTGTATGTATGTAGGAAGGCGAACTTTTTATGCGTTAGAAAACTTGTCTTACACACTCACATGAATCTAACAATAGATTTTCTATAAGAAAACGTTGAAGATGAAAAACACGGAAAATACATGTGGTTAAAGAGTGGCGGCATTATTGCTGTTTACACACTAACAGATAGACAGACAGGCCGGCACACAAACACACACTCTTACACTGAACAATACTTGAACCAACTTCCGGCGGGCATGCATAGGTGTTTGTTACATTTCATGTATGTAGAAATTTGTTAAAAAGATTATAAAGGATGTTGTATGTAAAATCAAATTTAGTTTTTTTTCCTTTGACTCATGAACTTTCACCATCAAACAACATTTTAAAGTCATAATAATAGAAAAGGAAAATATGCAAAAAAAAAAAAAGCGAAACCAAATAAGGAAATTGCGATTTGTCACTTTCGCACAAGGCCTCCATTGTAACTGTTCCCCAAAAAAAAAGTGCTAAAAGATCAAAACTGTTTGTATCCGTTAAATGTCAAAAGTTTTTAAGTTTGTATTTTGATACACTTAATAATTTTTTTTAGAAAAATAAACAAACCAAAAAACATTTTAAATTGTTTGTGCGACAAACAGCAGCTGTTTTCTAAAATAAACAATAACGTCATTAGTTTGGTCATATATTTTGTATATGGAAGGCGGGAAAGTTAATAATTGTTGTTGATGATGACATTGGTATTTGTTTATTGAAAATTTTGTTATTTTAACAAATTTATTTTTAATTTACAACTGTAACTTAAGACATTCAGTTTTTCAGTTTTTTGTGGGTCGAAGTTTTGTAAAGAATAAAATACACATTTTTAATATGAATCAATATTTGGAGAGTATTATATTGCAATAGCAACAAAAAAAAGGAAAGAGTGAAGAAGCTGAAGGAATAAACACAATTTGAACAAACATACAAATTGTGATTAAATCCTGCCACTTTAAAGCACTTGAGTTATTTACACAAAAATCCAACAAATACACACACTCATACAGCAATAAATGGAGTAGGGGCTTAAAGTATACATTAACGTCGAATTTTTTAAGCCTTACATTATTTAGCAAAACATAACTTTTTCATAGTCATTACTTTGGCAAGAAGCTTTTTATAATATAGAATCAAAATGAATTGAAATATCTTTTGTAAGAAGCTTTTATAAAGAATTTTTTTTAAACGTGGTTTTATAAACAACTAAATGTTTTCAGTAAAGATTCTAATAAAAAGCTTTATTTTGAAACTTTTTTTTATAAAAAGCTTTTGTGTAAAATGTTTTGTTAAAGAATATGTAATAAAATTAGTTTTGTGAAAAGTTTGTTGTAAAAAGCTTGATTTGTTGAAAGTTTTTTGATAAAAAGTGAAAGTTTAAAAAAAAGGATTTTCTGATTTCAAATAAAAACTTTTCTATAAAAAGCTTTTTTGTTAGAAGTTTCTTTGTAAAAAGTTTTTATTTAAAATTTTTTGTAAAGAGCTTTTTATGAAGACGCTTTTTTATAAAACGTTTTTGAAACTTTTCTTTTAAAGAGCTTTTTTATAAAAGTGCTTTTTTAATTAAAATTTTTTTGTAAAAAGGCTTTTTGTGAAACATCTTTTTGTTTATATTGTTCTAAAAACTTTATTGTTTAAAATTTTAAGAGTTTTTTTTTTTTAAAAAAAAGCTTTATTGTTAAAAATTTTTAGAGTTTGTTTTTGTAAAAAGCTTTTTTTTGTAAATTTGTTAAAGTATTTCTGTTAAAAGTTATTAATTTACCAGATTTTTGTAACAAAAATTTTAAAAATTTTTTGTGAAAGATTTTTTGAAAAAGTTCTTTTTTGTGAAAAGTGTTTTTTTAAATAGAAAGCTATTTAGTGAAAGTATTTTTTCTAAATATAATTTTAAAAACTTTTTTTAAACTCTTTTTTTTCAACAAGCCCAAATTTTTGGGGTTTTTAATAAAAAACTTTATTAAAAACTTTTTTGCAAAAAGTTTAATAGTCAAAAGTTTCCTTAAAAAAAGCTTTTTTTAATAAAAAAGTTTTGGTAAGTTTTTTGGTAAATTTTTTGTTTTCAAAAAGTTCCTTTTGTAAAAAGCTTTTTTAAATTGTTTACAAAAAGTTTTTTCCAACTTGTTTTTCTAAAATAAATATTTTTTAAAGCTTATTGTAGAAATGTTTTACTTAAAAGCCCTTTAATAAAAACCTGTCTTTATAAAGCTATTAAGTGTTCTTGTTTTTTTGCAAAAAGCTTTTCAAAAACTTTTCTGTAAAAAGTTTTTTGTAATTTGGTTAGTAAAAATTTTTAATAAAATGCACTTTTATAATTATTTTTAAAAGCTTTTTTCAAAAAGCTTTCAAAAGTTTTTTTGTATAAAGTTTCACAAAAGTTGTTTTGTAAAAAGTTTTTCAATAGTTTTTTTTTTTTTTTTTTTTTTTTGTTAAAAGATTTCCAAAAGTTTTTTTGTAAAAGCTTTTCAGAATTTGTTTTTGTAAAAAGCTTTACAAGAGTTATAAATAAAAGTTTTTAAATCTTTTTGTTTGTATTTCAATAAAACTTTTTAAAAAGCTTTTTATTGAGAAATGTTAATAACTTTTTTGAAAATAGCTTTTTCTTAAAAAGCGTTTTTGTTAAAAGTTTTTTGTAATTTTTTGCATTTATTAACAAAATTTAGTGGTGAACAAACATATTTTTACAGAAAAGCTTTTTAGTGGTAAAATTATTATTTACAAAAAAGCTTCTTAGTGGTAAAGAATAAAGCTTTTATTACTAAGGAATGAAAAAATTTCTTTTGGAATTTTCCCGCATCTTTGGGGAAAAAGCTTTTGTGAACTTTTAATTGCAAAAATTATAGGAAAGCTTTTAAGCTGTTTTGGCAGCAAAAAGGTTTATGAAGATTTTGTTTATACATTGTATTAGAGTAGGGTGCAAAACAAATTCAAAATTTTGTATTTTAAAGAAAGTGTTGTTATACGAAAGCTATGGCAGACTACAAGCAAGACGAAAAAAATTACAAAATTAGAGGGTGGAGAAACCACAGCCAGCTCAAACCCTAGAAAACATAGGAATATTGCTTGAAATGAGAATTAAACAAAAAATCAACACCGTGTAGCAAACTTCATTTAAGAGTGCCGAGTTGTTTCAAGTACAAGCTGCAACATCATCGTCATCAACAACTCATCATAATCATCATCAACAACATCATAAAAACGCGGCGAAGCGCTTGCATTTTCAAGAATACTTGAGTTCCTGTTTTATATTTCTTTTTTTTTTTTCACTGACAAAAAAAATTATTATTTTTTTAACGCGCTAAGATAATAAATCCACCAAAACCTACTGGCCAAAACGTTACATTTCAGCATACAAATGAAGAATTTTTTTTTGAAAAATTATTTACACTTTTATAATAACAAATAATATATATATATAAAGTCAAAATGCGTAATAAGGGTTTTGTAGGTTTGTTGTTTGTAAAACTCACCTCCACAATAAGAATAATGATAATAATACTGGCAACCAAACAGCAACTGAAACTGAAAAGAAAAGAAATAAATGAAATTTTTACAAAAGTCTATTAAATTACAATTTAAAAAGTTTTAATTTAAAGTTTTTTTTTTCATTTATTATGTGTATGAGGCTACGGGTACGTGGCATGCCCCAACTAATATTAAGAGCTGTTTCGACATCTTTCTCTTGTACTTCAAACTAGAGGTTTTCTGTTTTTTTTTTTTTTTTTTTTGCTTAACACTTCTTTCTATACAAGCAAGATTTTGATACACTTAACTAACATACTTGCAACACTTGCGTAACGTTACGAAAAAGTTCTTATCCTTATGTATAAGTTGGGGTATGTGTGTGTTAGTGTATGTAGGTACAATGTTGTATTCTAAGTGGTCGACATATCAACATTTCAATTGATTTGAAGTGTTATGTGAAACGTATGCGGAACACTAAACCCTTTCAGAGATTTGAACGCTTTAGGACTCACATGAAACACTTGAGTGAGCGCAATGCATGAGATGTATCACACATCGCATACACAGATACTTAAACATATAGTACTAGTAAGTAGCAGCATCAGTACTACTACTATATTGCTACTGTATGCCGCTCTTACAACCAACAAGCCAGGAAAAAAAAACGTAAGAAAAAAACTTAACGAAGAAAAACTCTTAATAAACCAAAGCGAAGAACATCAAGCTAATGCACGTTTGTTTCATACGAACGCTTGGTTGGCTGGCTGATGCCTCCTTAATGGTCTTAATAAAAATGTTACAATTTATTTAATTTAACTTAATTTAATTTAAATTCACGCTACTCGAACTCAAGCAAGCGAACAGGCAACTCCATTAAGCAAAAACGTGTCCAACGACGAAAGCAGCAATCTAAACAACACCAAAGCAAATCATCATTGATGTCTATATGTGAATGACAGGTTTTCATTATTTCTTCTCTTTTTTTCTCTCACATTAGACATGTAAATTGTTTTTTAACATGCACGTACTATTTATATTTATTGTGCATGTGTATCCTAAATACGTTATAATATTGTAAAAAGAACTAAATAGATTTTTTCATAATAATTTGTTCAATTCAATTTTGAAATGCTTACACTCTAATACTCTTATAGTTTTTACTACTTGAGTAGAAGATGTATATGCTGTCCTTAATTAGGTTTCTTCTCAAGAAAGGACTTTTTAGAAAAGAGCGTAATACTTAAGCTAAAAGCCAAAACAAATTTTGAAACAGATTCAATCACAAGTACAATATGAAAATCTAACCTACAAAATTTTCCAGAAAGTCGGTTCTATACAACTGAAATATCTTATCCAATACATTGGTCAAGAGTTGCAGTTTAAACCTGAACTTCATTCAATATCCTTGCAACTTTGCTGCGCAGCATTTTGTTAGAGCAAGAGTTAGTGAATATAGGGATCAAGAAACTTAGATTAATAATGACGACTACGTAACAAAACTGGCGTTACGTAGTTGCAAGATCATGGTTTGTAATCAGAAGCTATGTTCAACAGAATCTCTTATCATTGTTAAGGCCAAATTGGAACATCAACTCCTTTATACAATCTTATGCAATCTTAAAATTACTAAGAAATCGGCTCTACGTAGTCGAATTTTACGTAATTCCAAGATCAAAGTTTGTTATCAGAAGCTAGATTGCACGGAAAAACAAAGCAGAGCACTTCAGCAACTTCGATCCGCCTTAATTTGAGACTTCCTAGTGTTCAACAGAATCTCTTATTTAACAATAACCAAATGAGAACATCAACTCCTTTATACAGAAGAACCCGTTTAATGGTAAAAAGCAAGTGTTAGTGAAAATATGTGTCAAGAATTGCAATCTACAAATTACTAAGAAAACGGCTCTACGTTGTCGAATTTTACGTAATTGCCAGATCAAGTTTTGTTATCAGAAGTTTGATTACATAGAAAACATAGCGGAACACTTCAATAACTTCGATTCGCCTTAATTTTAGACACCCTAGTGTTCAACAGAGTCCCTTATTTAACAATGACCAATTTGAAATATCAACTCCTTTATATAGAAGAACACATTAAGTGGAGTTACTATGCTGAGTCGTAACTAGGTACGTTATCAGTATAGTAAGATTAGTAGTTCTCTCATTCTCTTCGATGGGACAGCTATAAGATTCCTAGATCAGTTAAACTCAATCTCTAATTCATTCTTATGTGTATAGTGAGATCCAATATTCTCTCATTCTCAGACATTAAGTACTCTCATTTATACCCCATCTAAAAACTATCTCTAATTCCGCGAAGATATACATACATTTCCAGTTTCGTTCAAATCACCAGGTTCATTAAGCAGTTTACCCAAAATAACCAAAGATCTGGACATGAAGTAATCATTGGATTATCTCAGTCATTTCAGAGACCCAAGAAAAAACAACAGAACTCTTCTATATTAGGAAGATCGAAATGTTGTTCGCCCGTTTGAGTCAAGTAGAGAATATCATTCCCATTGCATCTGTCTAAATCATCGACGCTCGACATCTTTCTTATACTGTCAAGATCATGATTAAATTCTCCAATATTATATGTATGTAGTTTTTCAATCTATGTCTGTACCAGACTTACCAAGGTTTGCCAACGTTGCCCCTCCCATGTTGGGTCAATACCATTTTGAGGTCATTAAACGTTCACAATCATTACCGTTATAATACCAGTATCACAGTCTTTTCATCTCATTCATTTCGATGTTACCGATCATCGAAATTTCCCTAATTCTTTGGAAATTTGTCTGTAAATAATCCAGGTTGGTACCTTATACTAGTATAAACTTCTGAGCTTTGAAATGAATTTTTAGATAAGCTTTAAGTTCCAAAATTGCAAGTCCAAAAGGTGTTTATCCCATCAAACAGCCCCTTCCCTTTTGAGTTATGTTTCATACAATACTGATCAAATATTCTATCCAATATTGATCATTGCTGTTATGCATGAGATCAATCTATTCTTTTCTCATTTCTCTCTGAATGACCCGCGATAGATCCGTATTCCATATGTAAAAGTTATGTTCGATTCTAATGATATTTGCCAGAAATTATTGAGTTTTTAATAAGGTCAAACGATTTTGAAACTATTCCAATGATAACTCCGCAAATTCTCACAGATAATCCTGGCTCGAACATTTGTTATGGTTTTATAGTGGCCGGAATCATTTACAGCATGATGTAGTCTAGAACTTATTCTTTCGATTTAGGTTACTACAGTCCAATATCTGGGGTTACAAGTTCAATGAAATCTAATATTAAGCTGTTTAATCATTCAACTAAGTTCTTCTAAGTTCCTCTGGTAGTAGAGAACTTTAAAGTACAAAATTTCCCATTGCGATTCTAACTAAATAAAATAATGCAACTTTTACACAATCGTTATACTTGAGGATCGTTTTAGATACGATATGATTATCGTATACATACTTATTAATCATTACATAATGTTTCTGTTAAAATAAACTCAAAATCCTCTTTCCTGAAAAAAAGACTTCCGACTACTAAAGCTTTTACTAAGTTGGAACAATTTAAACGAGTATATGTCGTGCACTTTCGAATCCAATAGTGAGAATGATCTTTCTACAAATCGATGCCTTTCTAAATAGCATCATTATTTTAAAGATCCTACACGACTTAACGAAACATTTTATCAAATTTTGAAGTTCCGAATATCCTAATCAAGACGATTTTCTTTATGAATCTTGAAGAAGCTTAGCAATCTGCAGGGCTCCGAGGAGTACGTACTAACAAAACTAGGTCATTCTAGAAACTTTATCTTATATTATAAACTAATGTAGATTAAAATAAAACTTCTTAAAAGATACTCGATTTCGGATATAAGTCATCGGGGACTTATATAGTTTATACTAAAGAAACAAAACCCAATATGAGAGTAAAACCTAGACGAAAGAGAGAAGAGAAGTATATTCCGTCTTGCCTGGCTAAGAAATATGTTTTAAATAACTAATAAAATAATTAACTTAATAAAGTGATTTACCCTCCAAAATAAAGCAGCTAACTGCCAAAGGCGGATATAAATTTAACTAAATTAGGCAAATAATTATGTTATAACAACACGTTCATATTTCTAACCATAAAAAAAGAGGAAAGCAAACAACAACAATTCAATAAATACATTTGCATTTTAATATAATACAACAACGACGACGACTCATCGATAAATGTTGTCACAACACTTGTCTCTACCATAAACAACAGCAACAACTACACTCTTTATAAAATCTACACGTGAGTTTCATTGCTAAAGCCTAATAGAGAAGGTGGCAATAGAACAGCTCTATGTCAATGGTTAGAAAGGGCGTTTCATTTACATTTTGTTTACTTTTTTTTCCATATTGGGTGACAACATTAAATTAAGTGAGTCCTTTGCCCCCTTAAAGGCAAATAGCAAGAGTAGAAATTGTAATAAAGCTTAAAGGAAATCAATTTGATTAGATTTAAATTTAAAGTAGCGAGTGACAACGTTTGGGATTTTACAATAGTATATGGGGAGTTTTAGTTTTGGTCACGTGTCTGTTGGAACGCGTGGCATAAGATCAACAATGACAGCAACATATCTTGAATTTAAGAAATGTCATGTCACTGTCCGTCCTGCCTACTGAAAAATAAGAGAAACAGTAAATGTGTAAATTTAAAATTGAGGGTAAAGGGTGACATTAAACATTGACATGGTTGTATTACAGCAGAGCTAAAGAAAATAGCAAAAATTTTGGATTTGTTTAAAAGATTTAAATATATGTTGTTTAGAAGATTTTAGATGTTTTTTTAAGCTTTAGATGAAAGGGTTTATATTTCTTTTATTTGCTTTATATTTTCTGTTGCTATTCAGTTTACCATGTCTGTTTTTTAGGTTATAGCATAGAAAAAACATTATTAGATTTACTGGATTGATTTAAGGTGTTGTCAACGTTTTTAGTTTACTTAAGTGATTTAAAAGTATATTTAAACTGTGATATGTTCTGAAAGTGTTGCAGAAATTAAAACAACTTAACTTAAAAATGAGGGATTGAAATTCATTTTAAAGAGTATATAGTGTAAACAACAACAATTTCATTTTCTCCAGAAAGGTCCCCATTTCGTCCCAACAATGTGAAAGCTTTGCTTTACTTCTTTATCTTGAAAAATAGTGACGCTAAAGTACACCGATCAGTTCTAGTTCAGTTCTAGTTCAGTTCTAGTTCAGTTCTAGTTCAGTTCTAGTTCAGTTCTAGTTCAGTTCTAGTTCAGTTCTAGTTCAGTTCTAGTTCAGTTCTAGTTCAGTTCTAGTTCAGTTCTAGTTCAGTTCTAGTTCAGTTCTAGTTCAGTTCTAGTTCAGTTCTAGTTCAGTTCTAGTTCAGTTCTAGTTCAGTTCTAGTTCAGTTCTAGTTCAGTTCTAGTTCAGTTCTAGTTCAGTTCTAGTTCAGTTCTAGTTCAGTTCTAGTTCAGTTCTAGTTCAGTTCTAGTTCAGTTCTAGTTCAGTTCTAGTTCAGTTCTAGTTCAGTTCTAGTTCAGTTCTAGTTCAGTTCTAGTTCAGTTCTAGTTCAGTTCTAGTTCAGTTCTAGTTCAGTTCTAGTTCAGTTCTAGTTCAGTTCTAGTTCAGTTCTAGTTCAGTTCTAGTTCAGTTCTAGTTCAGTTCTAGTTCAGTTCTAGTTCAGTTCTAGTTCAGTTCTAGTTCAGTTCTAGTTCAGTTCTAGTTCGTTCTAGTTCAGTTCTAGTTCAGTTCTAGTTCAGTTCTAGTTCAGTTCTAGTTCAGTTCTAGTTCAGTTCTAGTTCAGTTCTAGTTCAGTTCTAGTTCAGTTCTTGTTCAGTTCTAGTTCACTTCTAGTTCACTTCTAGTTCAGTGCTAGTTCAGTTCTAGTTCAGTTCTAGTTCAGTTCTAGTTCAGTTCTAGTTCAGTTCTAGTTCAGTTCTAGTTCAGTTCTAGTTCAGTTCTAGTTCAGTTCTAGTTCAGTTCTAGTTCAGTTGTAGTTCAGTTCTAGTTCAGTTCTAGTACAGTTCTAGTTCAGTTCTAGTTCAGTTCTAGTTCAGTTCTAGTTCAGTTCTAGTTCAGTTCTAGTTCAGTTCTAATTCAGTTCTGAACTTAAACTGAACTGTGGCCAGACCATCGAAGGGAACATTCGTTTAAAGAGAGCTTCGTCCAGGCATGAAAGCGGAACGCTCGGCTACGTGTTAAAAAATGATGAAGTAGTTTCACCTCACCCGACTAATAGTCCAGACCTAGTCAACTTTCCTGCAATTTCCATCCCCGTTTTTCTTTTTGAAAAACACAGATTTCTGAAAGAAAAAATTTAGTTCCCACAATGAAAATACGATTATTTACGAAAAATCGACGATGCTTGTAATTTAATTGGACATTAAACATATTCTCAAATAGACAAGCATATACATACACACACAAACATGCTGCAACACACCATCAACAACAGCAGTAAATCTTGCAATAAAAACAACAACAACTAGCTGAAAAATATACAGCCAGAAGCGTTCGTTCATACAACCCTTAAAATAAATAAAAGTTAATGCTTAAATAATTCAATTTGCAACTTAATGCTACAAGTTAACGCCTACGGGATCAAATAGCAAAAAGAAAAACAAACAACATCACACTCACACTCGGAGTTAAACTACAATTTAGATACCAACACCCTATACACCCCCAACTCCTTAGTAACACAACAACAAATCAAGAACAACAAAAATAAACAACCAACAACTTATAATAATAAAAATAAATGATGTTTGTTGTTAGCTTTGCATAATTTAACATGTTGCCTAAAAAAATAATAATATAAAAATTATGTTGCAAGTAGAAAACAGGTACAAGTATGACTACATAAAGTAAATCTTGTCTTAGCCATCATGTTAGCCGTACAAAAACCCTTTTTCGTTTGAGTTTAACTTGGCTTTAGGTTTCGTAATTCAATTACTGACCACATACACACTCACGCAAACGCTCTCGTTCCTACACCTTCCCCCTGCATATAAGCATAATTGTTGCAGTTGTTAGTTTTTGTAACATTAAATTTAATTTGTAGCCCGGTACCTTGCAATGTTTCACATTTTCCTTAAAGGCCTTTAACATGTTTTGATGTCTTGATTAAGGTTTTATTGTGTTTAAATTAAACATAAAATTTGGATTTTTTGGGGGGAAGGGGGGTGGCTATGATTCAATTACTCATACAGAAAACCTCCTGAAATCAGTTATATTGTATAAAATTTTATTTTATTTGTCAGGACGTTTATATACAATGTAAGTTATCAAAACCCTCTATAATTTCGACATTAATTTCAGGGCTCTTACTCATTAAGAAAATATTAATTTGAAAAAGTAAACTAAAAAACATATTTTAATTAAGAAAAAGTGGTAAAAACAAATAAATAGTATGTTCGACGAGAGGATGGTTTCACAAGTTATTGAAACCACTTGCTTTTGCAAAGGCTATTTACTACTTACTACATTACCGAATGCATTACTTGCATATTTTTAGCAACAATAAAAATGGACTTACAGTAAGTAGTTAGTAGTAGTTAGTTAGTTAGTTTAGTTAGTTATAGTTAGTTAGTAGTTAGTTAGTAGTAGTTGTAGTAGTTAGTTAGTTAGTTAGTTGTAGTTAGTTAGTTCTGTTAGTTAGTTAGTTAGTTGTTAGTTAAGTTAGTTAGTTAGTTAGTTAGTTAGTTAGTTAGTTAGTTAGTTAGTTAGTTAGTTAGTTAGTTAGTTAGTTAGTTAGTTAGTAGTTAGTTAGTTAGTTAGTTAGTTAGTTAGTTAGTTAGTTAGTTAGTTAGTTAGTTAGTTAGTTAGTTAGTTAGTTAGTTAGTTAGTAGTTAGTTAGTTAGTTAGTTAGTTAGTTAGTTAGTTAGTTAGTTAGTTAGTTAGTTAGTTAGTTAGTTAGTTAGTTAGTTAGTTAGTTAGTTAGTTAGTTAGTTAGTTAGTTAGTTAGTTAGTTAGTTAGTTAGTTAGTTAGTTAGTTAGTTAGTTAGTTAGTTAGTTAGTTAGTTAGTTAGTTAGTTAGTTAGTTAGTTAGTAGTTAGTTAGTTAGTTAGTTAGTTAGTTAGTTAGTTAGTTAGTTAGTTAGTTAGTTAGTTAGTTAGTTAGTTAGTTAGTTAGTTAGTTAGTTAGTTAGTTAGTTAGTAGTTAGTTAGTTAGTTAGTTAGTTAGTTAGTTAGTTAGTTAGTTAGTTAGTTAGTTAGTTAGTTAGTTAGTTAGTTAGTTAGTTAGTTAGTTAGTTAGTTAGTTAGTAGTTAGTTAGTTAGTTAGTTAGTTAGTTAGTTAGTTAGTTAGTTAGTTAGTTAGTTAGTTAGTTAGTTAGTTAGTTAGTAGTTAGTTAGTTAGTTAGTTAGTTAGTTAGTTAGTTAGTTAGTTAGTTAGTTAGTTAGTTAGTTAGTTAGTTAGTAGTTAGTTAGTTAGTTAGTTAGTAGTTAGTTAGTTAGTTAGTTAGTTAGTTAGTTAGTTAGTTAGTTAGTTAGTTAGTTAGTTAGTTAGTTAGTTAGTTAGTTAGTTAGTTAGTTAGTTAGTTAGTTAGTTAGTTAGTTAGTTAGTTAGTTAGTTAGTTAGTTAGTTAGTTAGTTAGTTAGTTAGTTAGTTAGTTAGTTAGTTAGTTAGTTAGTTAGTTAGTTAGTTAGTTAGTTAGTTAGTTAGTTAGTTAGTTAGTTAGTTAGTTAGTTAGTTAGTTAGTTAGTTAGTTAGTTAGTTGGCTGACGACTCACTACAGAACCTCTGCCTCGTTACTTGTTCCGCATGCGATCTCTTAAGCTCCTCGCTTTACTTTTTGTGAAACTATTAATATTTTTTTATTAACTTCTCAATTAACCCACCCAATTCAAGTAAGAAATGCCTTAATGATTTGTAACAAACATTTAAATAAACCACAAGCAACCACATCACTACTTATTTATTTTATTTCTTTTTTTTGCAATTTTTTTAATTTTGTTGCAAAGTGTTAGCGTAGTTTTAAGTGGAAGGGGGTGTATGGCCATTCATTTGCTAAAGGACTTTGTCATTAGACTTCATTAAGGTGTACATATTTTTATACATAAATACAAGATGTAATAAGAAGGATACACAAATACAAACACGAGTAAAAATGTTAATTGGTGTTTCAGTGATGCTGTTGCTGATGATGATGCATCATGCAACTGCATTTATTTGCACATTTACATCATCCATATGTATATAAAGAGAGCATACAAATTAAGTGTTCCATGGAACTTATATATATGAGTACATACATCTTAGCACCTTATTTCCATTGTTGCTTACAGATTTGTTGTTGTTTTTGTTTTTTGCCTTTATTGTTTTAGTCCCGCATAATGTTGCTTTATAATAATGAATTTTGTTGTTAAAAGAATCACAGAAAAACTTGGGAAAAACAACAACAAACAAGTTAAGTGCTGTGAGTCCATTAAAAGAAGGTAAAAAGTTTAGATGCTACAATTAAGAGGCATCCAAGTAAAAAGCTCTAATACCCACACATACATACATGCATACCTGCTCACATGCTTTTCTCCTGACTGCCATTAATTTGGCAGTTAATTGCAATTAAGGAAGCGGACTCACAACACGAAACAATGCACCCCCAACTTAAAATAGTCAAGAAATAAATAGAAAAAGTTAAGTCTCCGTAAAAAAGTTAATCCATGGCCAAGTAGCAAACAGGCGTCACATACATCGTTGTTAACGTCATCATCATCATCAACCTCGTCATCATCATTAGTAATTAAGAAATTACTAAAAAATAATAATGTGTAAAATGACAATAAAAACACCAACTTGCACAACACTTACCCTCACATCCATACACATACACATCTGAATGTATGTATTTGGAGGAAAACAATAGTCCTGGATGTGTTTTTAGCACCAACGTCAAACTGTTTAAAGCTTTTGTTTGTTTAAAAACAATTTTGCAAATGGATTAATTGTTTTGTCTGTTATTATTTTTTATTTAAATGAAACACGACTACAAAACTGTTAATTTTCATCGCATAAAATTCAAAATTTCGAAGTTCAACAACTCAGACAATATCTGATTCAAATAAAACAAAATCAAAAATAGTGAAAATCTGTGATATTTCCCACCCCGCTGTAGCTCCATAAATAACGCTCCAATTTAGAAAGTAGTGAAAATCTGTGATCACTCATATTTCTAATGAAAAACCGATTTTTATATAAGAAATCCTTAAATAACGCTCCAATTGAGAAAATAGTGAAAATCTGTGATCACTCCCATTTCCCTTGAAAAATCCATTTTTATGTAAGAAATCTAAAATCGGCTGTAGTTCCTTAAATAACGCTCCAATTGAGAAAATAGTGAAAATCTGTGATCACTCCTATTTTCCTTGAAAAATCCATTTTTATATAAGAAATCTAAAATCGGCTGTAGTTCCTTAAATACCACTCCAATTGAGAAAATAGTGAAAATCTGTGATCACTCATATTTCCCATCAAAAATAGATTTTTACATAAGAAATCTAAAATCGGCTGTAGTTCCTTAAATAACGCTCCAATTGAGAAAATAGTGAAAATCTGTGATCACTCCCATTTCCCTTGAAAAATCGATTTTTATATAAGAAATCTAAAATCGGCTGTAGTTCCTTAAATAATGCTCCAAATGAGAAAATAGTGAAAATCTGTGATCACTCATATTTCCCTTGAAAAATCGATTCTTATATAAGAAATCTAAAATCGGCTGTAGTTCCTTAAATAACGCTCCAATTGAGAAAATAGTGAAAATCTGTGATCACTCATATTTCCCTTGAAAAATCGATTTTTATATAAGAAATCTAAAATCGGCTGTAGTTCCTTAAATAACGCTCCAATTGAGAAAATAGTGAAAATCTGTGATCACTCATATTTCCCTTAAAAAATCGTTTTTTATATAAGAAATCTAAAATCGGCTATAGTTCCTTAAATACCACTCCAATTGAGAAAATAGTGAAAATTTGTGATCACTCATATTTCCCTTGAAAAATCCATTTTTATATAAGAAATCTAAAATCGGCTGTAGTTCCTTAAATAACGCTCCAATTGAGAAAATAGTGAAAATCTGTGATCACTCCCATTTCCCTTGAAAAATCCATTTTTATATAAGAAATCTAAAATCGGCTGTAGTTCCTTAAATAACGCTCCAATTGAGAAAATAGTGAAAATCTGTGATCACTCCCATTTCCCTTGAAAAATCGATTTTTATATAAGAAATCTAAAATCGGTGGTAGTTCCTTAAATACCGCTCCAATTGAGAAAACAATGAAAATCTGTGATCACTCCTATTTCCCATGAAAAATCGATTTTTATATAAGAAATCTAAAATCGGCTGTAGTTCCTTAAATACCGCTCCAATTGAGAAAATAGTGAAAATCTGTGATCACTCCTATTTCCCATCAAAAATAGATTTTTACATAAGAAATCTAAAATCGGCTGTAGTTCCTTAAATAACGCTCCAATTGAGAAAATAGTGAAAATCTGTGATCACTCATATTTCCCTTGAAAAACCGATTTTTATATAAGAAATCTAAAATCGGCTGTAGTTCCTTAAATAATGCTCCAATTGAGAAAATAGTGAAAATCTGTGATCACTCATATTTCCCTTGAAAAATCGATTTTTATATAAGAAATCTAAAATCGGCTGTAGTTCCTTAAATAACGCTCCAATGAAGAAAATAGTGAAAATCTGTGATCACTCATATTTCCCTTGAAAAATCGATTTTTATATAAGAAATCTAAAATCGGCTATAGTTCCTTAAATACCACTCCAATTGAGAAAATAGTGAAAATTTGTGATCACTCATATTTCCCTTGAAAAATCCATTTTTATATAAGAAATCTAAAATCGGCTGTAGTTCCTTAAATAACGCTCCAATTGAGAAAATAGTGAAAATCTGTGATCACTCCCATTTCCCTTGAAAAATCCATTTTTATATAAGAAATCTAAAATCGGTGGTAGTTCCTTAAATACCGCTCCAATTGAGAAAATAGTGAAAATCTGTGATCACTCCCATTTCCCTTGAAAAATCGATTTTTATATAAGAAATCTAAAATCGGTGGTAGTTCCTTAAATACCGCTCCAATTGAGAAAACAGTGAAAATCTGTGATCACTCCTATTTCCCATCAAAAATAGATCTTTATATAAGAAATCTAAAATCGGCTGTAGTTCCTTAAATACCGCTCCAATTGAGCAAATAGTGAAAATCTGTGATCACTCCTATTTCCCATCAAAAATAGATTTTTACATAAGAAATCTAAAATCGGCTGTAGTTCCTTAAATAACGCTCCAATTGAGAAAATAGTGAAAATCTGTGATCACTCATATTTCCCTTGAAAAACCGATTTTTATATAAGAAATCTAAAATCGGCTGTAGTTCCTTAAATAATGCTCCAATTGAGAAAATAGTGAAAATCTGTGATCACTCATATTTCCCTTGAAAAATCGATTTTTATATAAGAAATCTAAAATCGGCTGTAGTTCCTTAAATAACGCTCCAATGAAGAAAATAGTGAAAATCTGTGATCACTCATATTTCCCTTGAAAAATCGATTTTTATATAAGAAATCTAAAATCGGCTATAGTTCCTTAAATACCACTCCAATTGAGAAAATAGTGAAAATTTGTGATCACTCATATTTTCCTTGAAAAATCCATTTTTATATAAGAAATCTAAAATCGGCTGTAGTTCTTTAAATAACGCTCCAATTGAGAAAATAGTGAAAATCTGTGATCACTCCCATTTCCCTTGAAAAATCCATTTTTATATAAGAAATCTAAAATCGGCTGTAGTTCCTTAAATAACGCTCCAATTGAGAAAATAGTGAAAATCTGTGATCACTCCCATTTCCCTTGAAAAATCGATTTTTATATAAGAAATCTAAAATCGGTGGTAGTTCCTTAAATACCGCTCCAATTGAGAAAACAGTGAAAATCTGTGATCACTCCTATTTCCCATGAAAAATCGATTTTTATATAAGAAATCTAAAATCGGCTGTAGTTCCTTAAATACCGCTCCAATTGAGAAAATAGTGAAAATCTGTGATCACTCCTATTTCCCATCAAAAATAGATCTTTATATAAGAAATCTAAAATCGGCTGTAGTTCCTTAAATACCGCTCCAATTGAGAAAATAGTGAAAATCTGTGATCACTCCTATTTCCCATCAAAAATAGATTTTTACATAAGAAATCTAAAATCGGCTGTAGTTCCTTAAATAACGCTCCAATTGAGAAAATAGTGAAAATCTGTGATCACTCCCATTTCCCTTGAAAAATCGATTTTTATATAAGAAATCTAAAATCGGTGGTAGTTCCTTAAATACCGCTCCAATTGAGAAAACAGTGAAAATCTGTGATCACTCCTATTTCCCATGAAAAATCGATTTTTATATAAGAAATCTAAAATCGGCTGTAGTTCCTTAAATACCGCTCCAATTGAGAAAATAGTGAAAATCTGTGATCACTCCTATTTCCCATCAAAAATAGATCTTTATATAAGAAATCTAAAATCGGCTGTAGTTCCTTAAATAACGCTCCAATTGAGAAAATAGTGAAAATCTAATCTCACTCATATTTCCCTTGGAAAATCGATTTTTATATAAAAAATCTAAAATCGGCTGTAGTTCCTTAAATAACGCTCCAATTGAGAAAATAGTGAAAATCTGTGATCACTCCCATTTCCCTTGAAAAATCCATTTTTATATTAGAAATCTAAAATCGGCTGTAGTTCCTTAAATAACGCTCCAATTGAGAAAATAGTGAAAATCTGTGATCACTCCCATTTCCCTTGAAAAACCGATTTTTATATAAGAAATCTAAAATCGGTGGTAGTTCCTTAAATACCGCTCCAATTGAGAAAACAGTGAAAATCTGTGATCACTCCTATTTCCCATGAAAAATCGATTTTTATATAAGAAATCTAAAATCGGCTGTAGTTCCTTAAATACCGCTCCAATTGAGAAAATAGTGAAAATCTGTGATCACTCCTATTTCCCATCAAAAATAGATTTTTACATAAGAAATCTAAAATCGGCTGTAGTTCCTTAAATAACGCTCCAATTGAGAAAATAGTGAAAATCTGTGATCACTCATACTTCCCTTGAAAAAATCGGTTTTTATATAAGAAATCTAAAATCGGCTGTAGTTCCTTAATTACCACTCCAATTCAGAAAATAGTGAAAATCTGTAATCACTCCTATTTCCCATCAAAAATAGATTTTTATATAAGAAATCTAAAATCGGCTGTAGTTCCATAAATAACGCTTCAAATGAGAAAATAGTGAAAATCTGTGATCACTCATATTTCCCTTGAAAAATCGATTTTTATATAAGAAATCTAAAATCGGCTGTAGTTCATTAAATAACGCTCCAATTGAGAAAATAGTGAAAATCTGTGATCACTCATATTTCCCTTGAAAAACCGATTTTTATATAAGAAATCTAAAATCGGCTGTAGTTCCTTAAATAATGCTCCAATTGAGAAAATAGTGAAAATCTGTGATCACTCATATTTCCCTTGAAAAATCGATTTTTATATAAGAAATCTAAAATCGGCTGTAGTTCCTTAAATAACGCTCCAATGAAGAAAATAGTGAAAATCTGTGATCACTCATAATTCCCTTGAAAAATCGATTTTTATATAAGAAATCTAAAATCGGCTGTAGTTCCTTAAATAATGCTCCAATTGAGAAAATAGTGAAAATCTGTGATCACTCATATTTACCTTGAAAAATCGATTTTTATATAAGAAATCTAAAATCGGCTGTAGTTCCTTAAATAGCGCTCCAATTAAGAAAATAGTGAAAATCTGTGATCACTCATATTTCCCTTGAAAAATCCATTTTTATATAAGAAATCTAAAATCGGCTGTAGTTCCTTAAAAAACGCTCCAATTGAGAAAACAGTGAAAATCTGTGATCACTCATATTTCCCTCGAAAAACCGATTTTTATATAAGAAATCTAAAATCGGCTATAGTTCCAACCGATCACTCATATTTCCCTTGAAAAAACCGATTTTTATATAAGAAATCTAAAATCGGCTGTAGTTTCTTAAATAACGCTCCAATTGAGAAAATAGTTAAAATCTGTGATCACTCCTATTTCCCATCAGAAATCGATTTTTATATAAGAAATCTAAAATCGGCTGTAGTTCCTTAAATAACGCTCCAATTGAGAAAATAGTGAAAATCTGTGATCACTCATATTTCCCTTGAAAAATCCATTTTTATATAAGAAATCTAAAATCGGCTGTAGTTCCATAAATAACGCTTCACATGAGAAAATAGTGAAAATCTGTGATCACTCATACTTCCCTTGAAAAATCGATTTTTTTATAAGAAATCTAAAATCGGCTGTAGTTCCTTAAATAACGCTCCAATTAAGAAAATAGTGAAAATCTGTGATCACTCATATTTCCCTTGAAAAATCGATTTTTATATAAAAAATCTCAAATCGGCTGTAGTTCCTTAAATAACGCTCCAATTAAGAAAATAGTGAAAATCTGTGATCACTCATATTTCCCTTGAAAAATCGATTTTTATATAAGAAATCTAAAATCGGCTGTAGTTCCTTAAATAACGCTCCAATTAAGAAAATAGTGAAAATCTGTGATCACTCTATTTCCCATCAAAAATAGATTTTTATATAAGAAATCTAAAATCGGCTGTAGTTCCTTAAATAACGCTCCAATTGAGAAAATAGTGAAAATCTGTGATCACTCATATTTCCCTTGAAAAACCGATTTTTATATAGGAAATTTAATATCGGCTGTAGTTCCTTAAATAACGCTCCAATTAAGAAAATAGTGAAAATCTGTGATCACTCATATTTCCCTTGAAAAATCGGTTTTTATATAAGAAATCTAAAATCGGCTGTAGTTCCTTAAATAACGCTCCAATTTAGAAAATAGTGAAAATCTGTGATCACTCATATTTCCCTTGAAAAACCGATTTTTATATAGGAAATCTAAAATCGGCTGTAGTTTCTTAAATAACGCTCCAATTAAGAAAATAGCGAAAATCTGTGATCACTCATATTTCCCATCAAAAATAGATTTTTACATAAGAAATCTAAAATCGGCTGTAGTTCCTTAAATAACGCTCCAATTGAGAAAACAGTGAAAATCTGTGATCACTCATATTTCCCTCCAAAAACCGATTTTTATATAAGAAATCTAAAATCGGCTGTAGTTCCAACAGCCGATCACTCATATTTCCCTTGAAAAAACCGAGTTTTATATAAGAAATCTGAAATCGGCTGTAGTTCCTTAAAGAGAAAAGAGTGAAAATCTGTGATCACTCATATTTCCCATCAAAAATCGATTTATATATAAGAAATCTAAAATCGGCTGTAGTTCCTTAAATAACGCTCCAATTAAGAAAGTAGTAAAAACCTGTAATCACTCATATTTCCCCCCAAAAATCGATTTTTTTTATATAAGAAATCTAAAATCGGCTGTAGTTTCTTAAATAACGCTCCAATTGAGAAAATAGTGAAAATCTGTAATCACTCATATTTCCCTTAAAAAATCGATTTTTATATAAGAAATCTAAAATCGGCTGTAGTTTCTTATATAACGCTCCAATTGCGAAAATAGTGAAAATCTGTGATCACTCCTATTTCCCTTGAAAAATCGATTTTTATATAAGAAATCTAAAATCGGCTATAGTTTCTTAAATAACGCTCCAATTGAGGAAATAGTGAAAATCTGTGATCACTCATATTTCCCTTAAAAAATCGATTTTTATATTTCCCTTGAAAAATCGATTTTTATATATATATAAATCTGTGATCACTCATATTTCCCTTAAAAAATCGATTTTTATATTTCCCTTGAAAAGCCGATTTTTATATAGGAAATCTAAAATCGGCTGTAGTTTCTTAAATAACGCTCCAATTAAGAAAATAGCGAAAATCTGTGATCACTCATATTTCCCTTGAAAAATCGATTTTTATATAAGAAAAAAAAAATGGATTTTTATATAAGAAATCTAAAATCGGCTATAGTTCCTTAAATAACGCTCCAATTGAGAAAATAGTGAAAAGCTGTGATATTTCCCTTGAAAAATCCATTTTTATATAAGAAATCTAAAATCGTCTGTAGTTCCTTAAATAACGCTCCAATTGAGAAAACAGTGAAAATCTGTGATTTACGTTACCACTGCCATATAGTGTTGTTCGTTGGCATTTGGTGATTGTTGTCCACGATGAGTTTTTATATAAAACGGTGTTATCTGGTTTTGATAAGGCAGTGTAGTTTAGTAAGACAGGGTTGTTTAAGCGTGTTTGGGTAATGTATGTAATAGTTGCCAACTATTGAAAGAAAATTGGATTAAAGTAATGTTATAAATTCTCAAAGTCTTAAGAAGGGCCAATTTTTAGTTCGATATCAAGAACTATTTTTAATAAGTGTTACAATTTCATAAAACTATTGTTTATTGCTTATGTTTGATTATTATTTGGCAACACTATTTTCTTTCTATACTTTGTTTTGACAACTTGACACCCTTGCCATATGAAACTATACTTCTTTCTATTCAGTTTGTTTTCAGCTGTCAAACAGTGAACCGTTGTGTCTTTGTTTTACGTAGTATAGAGAAACACATTCTGTTGAGTGCGTGTGTTTGTGATTTTAGTGCTGTTTTATAAAAAAATATTTATCGCAAAACGTTTTTTTTCTGGCTGCTTTTGTTATTTTAATTTAATATTAAATAAATTCTTGAACAAAACAATATTTCCTTGTCTTGTCTGATATAAAAAAAAAGAAAATTTTGCTCAGAGGAAAAATCTTTAGCCTCCATATACCCCTTGTCAGCTCTCAAAACAACAACAGTTAAACAATGTTTGTGTCAAAATATTAAAAAAAGAAAAGTTGATGAATAAATATAGAGAAAAAATTATAAAACGTAAATATGGAAGAAAATATAATAATAATAAATAAAGTTGTTGTGTGATAAAGAAAAAACAAATTTGTCAATTATTTTTATTTTTTATTGTTGTTTGGTGATTCATGCCTGAATTTGCGTGTGTTCATTGTTCCGTGCTAATGTTGTTGTTTTTGTTATAAAACGATATATCAATAAATTCATGTTCAATCAATAAAACTATGTGTAATCTTTAAAAGAAAACTATTAAATTAAACAAAAAAAAAAAAACATTCACACACACCACAAAGGAAACATATGTTTATTGTTATTAAATTAATTAATCATCTTCATCATCAGCTTCATCGTACCGAAAACAAAATCTGAGTTAGCAGTCAAAAATCACGAATTTTTGATCTTGAACTAACATGAAAACTGCAAAAATCTTTTTCAGGTAAAATTATAAATTCTCATTGAAACTTTTGTTCCCTTAATGAAATCTAGTCAGAATTGAAAATTGGAATAAATATGTAGTATGAATTAAAAAAAAAATCGATATAAAATATCCACACAACTACGAGTACAAAAAAACTCGTGCCTCCATAGTCAAAAACACACATGCACACATGGCGGATTTGTCCCCCTGAATTTGTTTTACCTCTTCGTTTGTTGGAAAAAAAAAAGCGTTGAACACAACAACGGCGACGACGTTAAAGAGGAGGTGGAGTAGTAGTTCTACTACTCATAACAATATTGCCAGATGTATAGAATGAGTTAAGGGTATTTTGGCGCTTTTTAGCGAATAAAATTAATCAAACAGCATTTAACAAACTGACAAGTTGTCATACTCCAAGGGTTAGAACTTTGTTTTTGATATCGTAACTTTTTAAACGCTAGATTAAGAATCGGAACTAAAAAGGAACAACTTCTCTCTTGATCTTTGTTTATGAACTTAGTAGTCTTTCAGAATTTGTTGAGAAGATATAGAATAATCAAAATTAGTACTTAGTTCCTCTCTAGACCAGACTGGATCTCCATTTTCATAATTCAAAACCAAATTGCTTCTCATGCTAGATAGTTCAATCATTAGTATTAGCTCGAACAATATCGGTTTTCCTAACTGAAAACTTTTTTTAATATTATCGTAAAGATCATGCGCACCACAACCTCACTTTGATCCATCTCTCTCTTGTATATCTTCTTCAAAGCTATTCAAGTTCTCTAAAACTTTCTACAAATTCGTACTCTTTGTCGACTTCTCACTTATGAAGACTACATATCCGTTTCCTTAACTGAAAACAATATTACAATTGTAAGCTGCTGGAGCATTCGATCGTTTGTTCCAGTTCCAACAATAACATTTTTCTAGGTAAGAACTACTTTTTCTAAGAAGAACTCACACATGTTTGTTTTCGTCGATAAAAATCCTATTTGAGACTTAATTGTGGAACATGACATCGATCTCTTTCAAGAATACGGCCTCTTCCCGTTCATGTTTGTGAAGTTTCGTTTCTTCTTTCGTCGATTAAAATCCTCTTTGAGACTTAATTGCGGAACTTGGCATCTATCTATTTCAAGAACACGGCCTCTCCATGGTCATGTTTGTGGAGTTTCGTTTCCTATTTCCATATTGCTTTATAATTGTGAAAACTTTATCAAGTTAATGAAACAGTTCGTATGTCCAAAGTTTTTAGAATATCTTTATTTTCGACATAAAGACTTTTGATGAATTAGAAGACAATCACAAGATCACTATCACATGATGAAACATCATACACTACACGATTGTTGCAAAACGGATAAGATTCTCTTGTCTCCTTGATTGTCAACCAATCAAGTAGTCTTTAGAGTAAAACAACTATACCCATCGGACAAGATCATGTGACTCTTAATATAGAAAAGAGTCTTAAGTAAAGAACATAAGATATTTAAGTTCGGTAAAGTTCTCTGAAAACCGATTGTTTTGAACTAAAGTCATTCCTTTGAACTGGACTGGGAAATTTTCAAATTTGAATTGTTAGTCGTAAAACCTGGAGCTTTACTTTTTGAGTTGAAGTTGAACGATTTCAAGATGTTTGATCAAAAGCTTCGGATTTGATTGATCATAGAACAAAAAGGTTTCGATAAGCAAATCTAATGTGTTAAAGTTAATTTCAAAAATGGATCGAAAGTTAGTGCTAAACATAAGTTTGACATGGACTATTAACTCTTTGACCAGTTAATAGATGGTATTAACTGGTTTAGTAACTCGGAAATGGTGTTCCATTCCAGCTTTAATACATGATTTGACAGCAAACGTCTTTTTAAAATGATGTTTCCCTAGAAATCGAATACCAGCGGAATCAGTCTAAGAATACTTATTCAGAAATAATATCTTAACGGAAACCTCAACCAATTCAAACCAGATTCTATAGGCTTCATGCAGCTAAAGGAATTTTGACGATTTCAAACCAATTAGAAACAAAAATCACTATTTTGATCACTTCAAGTTTTTCAATTTATCTGGCAACGTGATGTTTTCAAAACCTAACAAAATTTCTCTACTCTATGTCTCATTTGTATATCGAACGAGTACAAGAGTACTAGATACTCTCTGCGGTATTTGTTGTTTGTTGAGTATATAACAACAACAATAGCAACAATCAATGGTTTTGCTGGTGGATATTTTCGTAAATGACGTAAGCGCTAAAACGGCTTTTCAAACAGAAAGAAATAGTACAGAGAAAAAAATTAACAAAATGTCAAAAGACCTGTAAGCAACAAAAACCAAAATAATAATAATAATAAAAAGAAGAAAAAAACTTAAGGAAAAACATAAATGTTTTTTTTTTTTTAAAAAAGAGAAATATTTACACAAAATTTATAAAAAAGCACAAACCAAATAACTGAAGAAACTATATAAAAAACACACATACATAGAAAGTAATAGTAAACAAAACACGAGCACTCGCTCATAATAATAATGTGAAACATTTGAGGCCGATTATACAGATTTTGGGCCATTGACCCAGCAGCAAAACCTAAAAAAACGGATCTGTGTAAATTACTCATTTACACTTTGTTGTTGTTGGTCTTTTTAATTATAAAAGTGATACAACAAATTACGTTCAAAATGATTTTCTTTACTTTATAGTTGAAATGTCAAAGGTTAATTTTCTATATTATTTATTGAAATATGTATTGTAAATGTTAAAAGTCATTAGTCATGAGTTTCGCTGCTATTTATAACATAATAGCTGTCTTTTGGTTTAAACGTTAAGAAAAATAAACGTTAAATATTTACATAAATTTGCATTAGTTATAAATAAAATACGAAAGTTTTTAACTACATAAATGGCGCTTTATAATTGGTTGGATTAAGAGCTTTAAGAGAATGTAAACTTAAATTGGCAAGTGTTGAGGGAGAAAGATTCAATATAATATTTCTATTCGAATGACTGAGGTAAAGTGACAAGAGGAATGTTTATATTCATCTTGGAATATTGTTGGTTTGATCATTAAATCTTTCCACAAACAAATAACGCTTGCTCTCCTCGTCAACTAAGATCCTCTCTGAGGCAAATTTACATTTGCCATAACGTTCGATAAAGATTGTAATTTAAGATTGTATTTTATATTCCTATCCGATTGCTATTTGGGGTAGTATCGCAAAGATCATGCTAACTATAACATCTGTAGATTGATATTTCTTTCCCCACACATCCTTTCCATCTCAACTATGATCCTCTCTGAAGCATTATTTAGGATTTCCTACGAAAATACGACCTTTCCATTTTCATCATCGCAGTTTCACGTCTATAACTGAAGCTTATCATTGAAAAGGTCATTTAAAGTGTTACATTATAATCTTGAATCTGTTCCCACACTTGTCAACCATGCTCTCATTGTTTGACTAAGATCTTCTCTGATACATTATTGAAGAACTTGTCAATAACAGTTAAAGGTTTATATTCCTCTTTGAGCTGTTATCGTAAGAAGCACTCTAACTCCCACATCATGGTCTTCAATCTTTTTCCTAGTACGCTAACATCCTATCTGAGGCATTTTTCAACAACTTGTGAGGAATTTTTCCATTTTGGTTTAGTGGTTGTAGAATTTCTTATACTGTTCCCATATTCATCCATAAGAGTTAATGTGTTTCCTTATTTCTCTTGGCATGTTATGGCCAGAATCATCCAAACTGCGATATCACAGTTAATGATCTTTCCTCGAAATTATCATACACGATATTCTTCTCGACTAAGATCCTCTGTGAAGCATTATAACGGAACTTATTAATGATTTTTTCTTTCCATATTCCCTAGTAAAGTTTAAAACTGAAGTGTCAGTGTTCTCTTGGCACAAATGCCTCTTTTCCTTAATGTTTCTCTCTGACAGCTACGTGATCTTTTTCAGCAAGTTATTATCACTATTTGGAAGACATTACACCCGCAACTATTCTTTTATTTGGGAACTTTCTTCCTTAAGTCTTCCTAAAGACTTCTTCCGTTACTACATAGAGCAGTTTTGATTAATAAAGTGTATTTGATGTTGACTGATCGTTCACTTAGATCTTATAAGTTTTCTTTATTGGAGAAGTTGCTTCCTCAAAATTTCTCTATATGCTCTTCTTTCGATAATAGATGGTTGTTATTAATAAGAAGTCTATTCAAGGTCTTCGAATTCTTTGTAAACAAGCAGATAAAGATCCTGTTTGTGGTTTTATTCTGCAACTTGTTATTATTATATCGAGGACATAACATCTTCCTTTATTTTATTTGTAAAGTCTCTTCATTCTTCTGTATTAGCTCAACCTTTAGGAAAGCTCGTCCTATCCGTAGCCTTAATTAACAACTTCAATATCTTAGGAGAAAATCTCCTCAGATTATTTAAAGCACAAGAAGAATCCCAACATCGTTATAACAAAACTTAAGATCATGTCAAGATATTTGAACGATTAGTCAAATATCATAAGATTTATGAACGAACAACCGTTCTTAATAAAGCAACAGATGTAATGAACTCTGCTCTGAAATAAATTTAAACTTTTTTAACGATTATCATGAAAATACTTCTGTGATCTCATTCTTCTCCTTTTAGTGATCTAACTCTTCTAGTATTATAAAGTCTTAAAAGTCTCTTAAATGTCTCAATGGAATTACATTTCAAAGCTGCTAAAAGCACAAATAGTTTAATTAAGTTTCATGTTTTGCAAAGAATTGCTCTACGTTCACTTGCTCTTTAAATCAGGGAGGCTTGTCTTTCATCAACCAAAAAAAATTTCAGTTATCTGACAACCATCAATCAATGGCAAATTTTTAAAATAAATGTATTTTTAATTTAGTCACACTTCAAACATAAAAACTATTAACTGGACTACTGTGCCTGATTGTTAATGTTTTTATTTTATAATTTAATTTATTTATTATGTGTCACCCATTCTCAAGATAAGACGCAACATAATGTTGTCCTTCAATACAGCACAGAAACACACACACACACCCAAACAGCGAGATATGAATATATGTTTACCGTTACTATTTGATTAAATTTAATTTGATTAAATTAGACTAGAGCAGAGCACAGACATGGCAAAAAAAGCAAACAAAAACCAACACTAAGTGTCTGGTTTTGGGGTCTCAAAAAAAAATTAAATAAAAGTAACAGGTTTTTTTCAATAAGCTGCTCTAGCGAAGGCGTTTAAGTTGTCAAAACTTCTACTCAAAAATAAGTTTCATCTTTAAGTTTTAAGTTTCTAAAAATAAATACAAGTGATTTTAAATTTGCTTTACTCTGGGTGTTAGTTAAAAACCAAAATATCGTTATGGACTTATAATAACAACTACAATAAAACTGCCTAAATAACTGCAAAAACGGAAATAAAACCACAAATGTGTGTAAACTGTTGAACGAAGGCCGTATTTGTTTGCACTAGATATTAGTTTGTAGTCGTATGAGTAGGTTTTCGAGTATGTGTTGGTTTGTATATAGATACGTGTGAATACAATATTTTTTTTTCAAAATTCATTCATATACAAAACACACTTATTTATCACTATTCAATTGTTAGTTTAGATACTTAATAAAATAAACTATTCCAAAAAAATTTTTCGGCTGACAAAACAGATCTGGTTTTAAGAATATACGAGGGTAGACGAAAAAGCTTTTCAAGAAACCATAGAAGCTATGTATGTATATGTTCTTTTAACGATCACTGATATGTCGCAGATCAGATCAAATCCTACTAAGCCAGACAGACTTAGTTTTTAAGAAAATACGAGGGTAGACGGAAAAGCTTTTCAGCAAACGATAGAAGATATGTATATGTTCTTTAAACGATCACTGATTTGTCGCAGCCTCCTGAGTTAGTTAGTTAGGTAGTTAGTTAGTTAGTTAGTTAGTTAGTTAGTTAGTTAGTTAGTTAGTTAGTTAGTTAGTTAGTTAGTTAGTTAGTTAGTTAGTTAGTTAGTTAGTTAGTTAGTTCGTTAGTTCGTTAGTTAGTTCGTTCGTTAGTTAGTTTTCGTTCGTAGTTCGTTTTAGTTCGTTCGTTAGTTCGTTCGTTTCGTTCGTTGTCGTAGTTTTCGTTCGTTCGTTAGTTCGTTATCGTTCGTTCGTTCGTTCGTTCGTTCGTTCGTTCGTTCTTTCGTTCGTTCGTTCGTTCGTTCGTTCGTTCGTTCGTTCGTTCGTTCGTTCGTTCGTTCGTTCGTTGTTCGTTCGTTTCGTTCGTTCGTTCGTTCGTTCGTTCGTTCGTTCGTTCGTTCGTTCGTTCGTTCGTTCGTTCGTTCGTTTTCGTTCGTTCGTTCGTTTTCGTTTGTTCGTTCGTTCGTTTTCGTTCGTTCGTTCGTTCGTTCGTTCGTTTCGTTCGTTCGTTCGTTCTTCGTTTCGTTCGTTCGTTCGTTCGTTCGTTCGTTCGTTCGTTCGTTTTCGTTCGTTCGTTCTTCGTTCGTTCGTTCGTTCGTTCGTTCGTTTCGTTCGTTCGTTAGTTGGTTAGCCTTGATCAACCTTTATCTCTTCCTTCTCTGGTTTGTCTAAAAACTCAAATTCTAATTACCAAAATATCCTTAACTTTCCTCAAATCGTTGTTATATGCTTTTCACCTTTTCTGTTACTTTCTTTTCTGTAACTTTAGAAACTGCCCTCCGATCCTACGATCTCATTTCTGTATTATCTGCTGGACAATTCACTTCCACGATCATTTTCTGATCGTACCCATAGCGATTAAATATTGCACAACATTTATCCATAGTTGTCACTTGATTCTGATCACATGACTTGCAAAAATATATAGTAAATTCCATGCGCTCTTTTGATCTTTTGGAACATCAACGAATATCTTTTATTTACTCTGCAGATACAGATTTCCAAAAAAATATAATTCCCTCTTTCCTAATCTTCAAAAAAACTCCCAACAACATTTCTCCTATAAAAGAAAAGACATTTTCAATTTCCTTTCGACATCAAGAAAAAACCCACTCTCTTGCTCTTAGCATAACAGGTAACAAAACAACCTCTTTGGGAAAATAAGAAATTTTCCAACAGATATCAGCTCGTTTATCACTACAAGTGTTAAATGTGCATTATGTTTTCTTTTTAAAAAACACTTGGCGATTCTTTAAACCTTGTAAGGAGTCCCTTACAAAAGGGATCAACTATCCGTTGTGTAAAAAAGGCTAAATGCGATATGAAATCTTAAGCATTTTCCTATTATACCAATAATACAGGCAGGTTGGTTGCACAGCAAGAGTTTGTTGGGAAACTGCTGGGAAAATTGTTACAATTTTTCTCTTTTTTTCGATTAGATATAAAAAAGGTACGTACAATACGTTCATGGTACCAACAATTTTTAATTTGTTTTACCGACAAATGCTCACACAGATACATACTCTCACACATAGGGGAAATAGGTGAGTAGAGTGAGAAAACAAGCAAAGATCGTGAGAATACAAAAATATAGAGTTACCGGATGGGGAGGTTTATGCGGAAATGGAAGGGAAATCCCAAGATCATTTAATATAAAAGACTCTCAAGAAAACATAAGGTCTCTAGATCTGATACTATTCGAAAAATACTAAATTTTATACTTTAATCCTGATTCTTTTCTATCTCTAAAAGATTTTCTATTTATTTTCCATAATTTTCTGTAAACTATTTCCTTCCCACCCACTGTGTAATTTTTTCACTATTATTTCATTACAAAATGTCAATGCTATTAATATGTCTCAATTAAAACTTGAGCTTTGTCATCTAATGACATGTTTTGAGACATTATTTCATTGTCTGACAAACAATAATTTAAATGACTTAATTAATTTACTTAGAAATTCAAGTCTAAATGCAAAACGCAATTGTTTTTATTTAATTTATTGCGATAGATCAAAATGAAAACATATTTTTTAATTATTGACTTTTTTTGCTGCAATAAATTTTCTTTATGACTATTTAAGCGTTAGGAAATTATTGTTCAATGCGTGCTAATAGACTTGTAATAATGGATGTAATGGATGTATGTTTCAAGTCAAGTATTATTTAAGATTTTAAAAATTCTACGAAAACGAACCGAACTAGAACTGAACTACAACTGAACAAGAAGTGAACTAGAACTGAACTAGAACCGAACTAGAACTGAACTAGAACTGAACTAGAACTGAACTAGAACTGAACTAGAACTAGAACTGAACTAGAACTAGAACTGAATTAGAACTAAACTAAACTAGAACTGAAATAGAACTGAACTAGAACTGAACTAGAACTGAACTAGAACTGAACTAGAACTGACTAGAACTGAACTAGAACTGAACTAGAACTGAACTAGAACTGAACTAGAACTGAACTACAACTGAACTACAACTGACTAGAACTGAACTAGAACTGAACTAACTGAACTAGAACTAATAGAACTGAACTAGAACTGAACTAGAACTGAACTAGAACTGAACTAGAACTGAACTAGAACTGAACTAGAACTAGAACTGAACTAGAACTGAACTAGAACTAGAACTGAACTAGAACTGAACTAGAACTGAACTAGAACTGAACTAGAACTGAACTAGAACTGAACTAGAACTGAACTAGAACTGAACTAGAACTGAACTAGAACTGAACTAGAACTGAACTAGAACTGAACTAGAACTGAACTAGAACTGAACTAGAACTGAACTAGAACTGAACTAGAACTGAACTAGAACTGAACTAGAACTGAACTAGAACTGAACTAGAACTGAACTAGAACTGAACTAGAACTGAACTAGAACTGAACTAGAACTGAACTAGAACTGAACTAGAACTGAACTAGAACTGAACTAGAACTGAACTAGAACTGAACTAGAACTGAACTAGAACTGAACTAGAACTGAACTAGAACTGAACTAGAACTGAACTAGAACTGAACTAGAACTGAACTAGAACTGAACTAGAACTGAACTAGAACTGAACTAGAACTGAACTAGAACTGAACTAGAACTGAACTAGAACTGAACTAGAACTGAACTAGAACTGAACTAGAACTGAAACTAGAACTGAACTAGAACTGAACTAGAACTGAACTAGAACTGAACTAGAACTGAACTAGAACTGAACTAGAACTGAACTAGAACTGAACTAGAACTGAACTAGAACTGAACTAGAACTGAACTAGAACTGAACTAGAACTGAACTAGAACTGAACTAGAACTGAACTAGAACTGAACTAGAACTGAACTAGAACTGAACTAGAACTGAACTAGAATTGAACTAGACCGATAACTGAACTAGAACTGAACTAGAACTGAACTAGAACTGAACTAGAACTGAACTAGAACTGAACTAGAACTGAACTAGAACTGAACTAGAACTGAACTAGAACTGAACTAGAACTGAACTAGAACTGAACTAGAACTGAACTAGAACTGAACTAGAACTGAACTAGAACTGAACTAGAACTGAACTAGAACTGAACTAGAACTGAACTAGAACTGAACTAGAACTGAAACTAGAACTGAACTAGAACTGAACTAGAACTGAACTAGAACTGAACTAGAACTGAACTAGAACTGAACTGAACTAGAACTGAACTGAACTAGAACTGAACTAGAACTGAACTAGAACTGAACTAGAACTGAACCAGAACTGAACTAGAACTGAACTAGATCTGAAGTAGAGCTGAAATTGAGCCTTTGATGACGGCTAATCTTCGTTTTGGTTTGGTCCTTCGAGATCGTCAGAGATATCTTCACTCCCAATTACGATTAAGACCCATGGCAATATCTGGCAACTCCGCTTTCGGCCACAGCTACATAAATATTCTACCACTACCATCATGGAAAAAAGTGTTGTTCTCACCTAAAAGAGGCAATAACAACACAGATACAAAATGATTTTTTTTCTATACACCGTTTGTTTCTCTGCTTACGATTAACAATGATTTGTTGTTGGTTTATTTTTTTGTAGCAGCACAGTCTTCATTCATACAAAACAATTGCCTGCCCCATTCGTACATTTGCCTTCGGAGACTTCAGGCATAAACGCGCTATTTTTTCCACTATTTAGTTTTTTGTTTTCTGTTGAGTTTTTTTATTATTTTGTTTAAAGGTTGAACAAACAAGTAAAAAGCGAAATACGATTTCGTTTCGAACGTGTTTGCAGAGATATCGGTTTTAGTAAAAATCATATCTAAAATTAAACTTTAAGACGCGTTCTAATATGCAATGTTGAAAAACGTTTAAAACCAAAAACATTTTGGGTCAAAAGACAAAATTATTAACGGTTAAATGATGGAAGAATGCCTTAGAAAAACCAATAAATAATCTATGAAAAAAGTAATAAAATCAAGTATAAAAATCAAAGACGCTGACTTCGCAGTTGGCGTTTTAAAACAGACACAGACATTTAACCCAGAGGAGAGACTCTCTATTCAAAAAAGAAAAAAAAAAACTATATGCAAATATTTTTATTGTTGTGTGTGGTAAAAGGCGCGTGAGTGAGTGTGTGTGTTTTTGATAATTTATTGAGTTCTTGACTAAAAATGTTTATTATTTTTTTATACTTTTGACAGTGAATTAAAACAAAAAACAAGAAAATGAAAAATAAATAAATAAAAATAAAATTTTTACCGAAGAAGTGTGTACATAATTTTGAACAAAAATATTTGTTTTTTATTTAATTTTAAAAGCATTTAAAACAAAAACAATTTACACAAAAAAAAATGATTCAAAAAATGACTAAAGTTAAAATATATAAAAACGCAAAATTTTGAAAAAAAGAATATTTAAAACAGCCGCCATTTATACAAAACAACTGCCCTTAAACTAAAAGTGATAAAATCTATAAAATTTACAAAACTTTTGCTTAAAGATTTTGAAACAAATCTTTTATAAAACAAACAACAAATATTTACCCCAAAACTCTTCTCTCTCTCCCCCAACCTTTATTGACTCCTTTTGCTAGAAAACAAAAATCCAAAATGGGTTTAAGAGCTAAAACCTCAACAGCAGCTGTGAATAGTACTAGCGGCTCCAAACATAATGCTTCAGCAAATAATTGTAAATTTTTAAATGGCGGCAAAAAACTTAATAATAGAACAACCACAACAACAAAACAAACGGCAGTTGTTACTCCGGCTACCACAGGCTCACTTTTGAATAAAGTGATGTTGCCCTGTTTGAATTGTAAAACCGCTTTGGCAGAAACCACATGCTGCAGTATAACCAGCATACGTACCACCTATCGCAGTAGTTCCACCTCTGCTTTATTGAATACAGCGGCTACAGCATCTTCATCGTCATCGTCCTCACCATTAATGTCCTCCAACAGTATGCGTCCCCAAACCCTAAATGTTCACAATTATCATGAAACACCAACGGATCATACACAATTATTTTTGGGGTATGTTTTTCTTTTATTATTTTTATTATTATTATTTATTTATAATTTTATTAATTTATAATCAAATATTTTCTTTATTATTATTATTTATTTTTATGTGTTTTTTAAATATTTTTAATTTATTATTATTTATTTTTGTCATCTTCATCCACTTGTTTTCCATTTTCAAATCTTTAATTTATTAGAAAAATTTGTTTTTGCTGTTTATTTTTTATGATTATTGTTTTATTTATTTGTTTTTGTTGCACTTTTGTTACTGTTGCGTCTTTCCTTGTGACCCGCTCAGCGGTTGAAATGAATGTTTTCTTTTAAAAATTTTCCAAAAAATTAAAATTCAAAATTATTAGAATTTAATGAAATTCGAAATTATATGAACTAGAACACAACTAGAAGAGAACTAGAACAGAACTAGAACAGAACTAGAACAGAACAGAACTAGAACAGAACTAGAACAGAACTAGAACAAAACTAGAACAAGAACATAACTAGAACAGAACTAGAACATAACTAGAACAGAACTAGAACAGAACTAGAACAGAACTAGAACAGAACTAGAACAGAACTAGAACAGAACTAGAACAGAACTAAAACAGAACTAGAACAGAACTAGAACAGAACTAGAACAGAACTAGAACAGAACAGAACAAGAACAGAACTAGAACAGAACTAGAACAGAACAAGAACAGAACTAGAACAGAACTAGAACAGAACTAGAACAGAACAGAACAGAACTAGAACAGAACTAGAACAGAACAGAACAGAACAGAACAGAACAGAACTAGAACAGAACAGAACAGAACAGAACTAGAACCAGAACTAGAACAGAACCAGAACTAGAACACAACTAGAACACAACTAGAACACAACTAGAATAGAACTAGAATAGAACTAGAACAGAACTAGAACAGAACTAGAACAGAACTAGACCAGAACTAGAACAGAACTAGACCAGAACTAGAACAGAACTAGAACAGAACTAGAACAGAACTAGAACAGAACTAGAACAGAACTAGAATAGAACTAGAACAGAACTAGAACAGAACTAGAACAGAACTGGAACAGAACTAGAACAGAACTAGAACAGAACTAGAACAGAACTAGAACAGAACTAGAACAGAACTAGAACAGAACTAGAACAGAACTAGAACAGAACTAGAACAGAACTAGAACAGAACTAGCACAGAACTAGAACAGAACTATAAATCAAGTAGTAATTTCAAAATTCCAAAAAACTTAATTAATTTTACTTAGAAAATCTCGCTAATGATTAATCAAGAAATATATTTTTTTTACAAATAATTAGTACCTTTCAAACCCTGACCACACACTCATTCACCAATCGCAACGTCAGCTAGTGAGTGTGTGTGTGATGTTGGTGCAGCAGCGTCGTCAGTGGTATTTTATTCTGTCATCGTTATTTTAAATCATGTTTTGATCGTTAAATGTGTTTTTGTTGTTGTTGCTTCTTTTATACTCGTGTTTATTATTTTAGAATCACCACCAGAACAACAACAAATAGCAGCAACAGCAACAAAAGCCTTATACTAGACAATTTGTTGTTGTATTTTCCTCTTCTTTTTTTACGAACAACGAAATATTAAAAAAAAATAATTTATTAAAAATGATCGACGACAATATCATTGAACTTGATCTTTTAGGCATTAAGCGCGTGTTGCATTTTAATTAACATAAAAATATGTATAAAAATATATATTTTTTATTTTAATAAAATATTTTTTTTTTTCTCTACATTTTTATAACTTATACGATACGATACGTATACAATAACAATAAAAATAACACCAGCAACAAATTGATGATGTTGTAAAATAAAATCGACAATAAAAAATTAAAAAAAAAAATCCACAACTTTTAAAAAATATTAATTTCAATCAGAGTAAAGATTTCATTGACCCCTAAGCTTTATAAATGATCATAAATAAATGAAATGATCTGTCATATAAACATTTATTAAAAAGACATTTCAATTGAGTCAAACGTTTAAATATTATATGATTTTTTGTTAAATCAATTTAATTTCCTGTTTCATTGTGGTGGACGTCGTAATGGAGCAAGTTAAGCGCAAAAGTAATAAAAAAAATAACAAAATTGAATTTTTTCCTTTATTGATCAGTTTTATTGCACAGATTATAGTGATCACTGACCTTTCCTTATGTTGTTGTTGTTTTTTTTTCCTACTGAACAAAGAGTAATCGTCATATTTATTTTTGGACTTTAAAATTCCTGTAGTACAAATTGATGTTTCAGTATTTTGTTGTTATTAATCATAAACTGGTCCTAATGATTAAGGAAAAAATTTTGTAGAAATTTTAAAAGAATTCATTTATGGAATTTTATAAAAATTAAATTAAAGGGAGTTTCAAAAAAATTTTAGAAATTTTAAAAGAAGAGATTTATGAAATTTAACAAAAATCAAAATTAAGGAAAGATATCAGCTTTCGTTTGAAATAAAAACTTGTATTGAAGCTCCGTTTTAAAGCTCTCAAATATTTACGATAATGTTAAAAAATTTTATAACTTTGTCAAAAGTAAATATTTTTAAGATCTATAAAAAATCAAAATTAGATAAATATAAGGAGATTTTAGTAAAATAAGAAATTTTATTTCAAATTTACTCAAAGTGAAAAAAATATTTACGATAATGTTTAAATATTTTACAACATGGTCAAAAGTAAATATTTTTAAGATTTAACAAAAATCAAAATTAACTAAACTAAAGAGCTTTTATACTACATAAGAAATTCTATTTCAAATTTACTCAAAGTGAAAAAAATATTTACGATAAAGTTTTTAAATTTTATAACTTTGTCAAAAGTAAATGTTTTTAAGTTTTAACAAAAATCAAAATTAAAGAAATATTAGAATTTTATACTAAATAAGAGTTTTGATTTCAAACCCACCCGAATTGGCAAAAATATTTACGATAAAGTTTAAAAATTTTATAACTTGGTCAAAAGTAAATATTTTTAAGATTTAACAAAAATCAAAATTAACTTAATTTAAGGACTTTTATACTGCATAAGAAATTCTATTAAAATTTAGTCAAAATGAAAAAAATATTTACGATAAAGTTTAAAAATTTTATAACTTGGTCAAAAGTAAATATTTTTAAGTTTTAATAAAAATCAAAATTAACTAAATTAAAGGGCTTTTATACTACATAAAAAATTATATTTTAAATTTACTCGAATTGTCAAAAATATTTACGATAAAGTTTTAAAATTTTATAACTTGGCCAAAAGTAAATATTTTTAAGATTTAACAAAAGTCAAAATTAACTAAATATAAGGGCTTTTATATTACATAAAAACTTCTATTTCAAATTTACTCGAATTGCCAAGAATATTTACGATAAAGTTATAAAATTTTATAACTTGGTGCAAAATAAAAATTTTTAAGTTTTAACAAAAATCTAAATTAACTTAATTTAAGGGCTTTTATACTACATAAGAAATTTTATTTCAAATTTATTCGAATTGTCAAGAATATTTACGATAAAGTTTTAAAACTTTTAACTTGGTAAAAATTGAATATTTTGCAAGTTAAACAAAAATCGAAATTGAACCGAAATCTAAATTAACAAACAAGATATTAAATAACTCTCTTAGAGTACTGTAACTAGCAAATATATTTACGATAAATATTAATAAATGTAAATTATAAAAATAATTTTTCGCAAATCTTCTAATTTGATTTTAATTTTTCTTCCCTAAAAAATAAACAAAAATATGTGTAAACTTAAACATATAAAAATAAATCTATACTAAACACCTTAGAAAGACAAAAAAAAAAACTCATAAAGAAAGAAGGTTACATGTGTAGAAGATTTGAAATATTTTAAATACGCTGTTTGTATTTATTTTCAAAGTCATTAACACACACCCACCCACATACGAAAGCAACATAAATAATTCTATTTTAAATATTGCCTTTGTTTAATAAAATATTATTAAAAATAAAAACAACAATTTTGCACCCAATCAAAAATAATTTAAAAAATTTTACACACAAAAATATTGTTAATACCATCATCATCATCATATCATAAGGCCAATCGTTAAAAGGAAAAAACAAAACAAGCAAACAAAACACTTGCAATTTTTAACTAATAAATAATAATAAATAGCAATTTTTGGCAATTACTTTTATTATTTAAAAAATGCTAATAAATATTTATAAATAGAAAACATGCCATTACTAGCCACCAACAGATTGGTGTTTAATTTCTTTTAATTTAGCAAAAGAAACGAAACGTTTAGTTAAAGTCTTGTGCTTAAATAGAAAATAAATAGAAATGTCGTAAATGGGAGCCACTCGAGTCACAGCCAGTCAGTCAGTTTGTTGGAGTATTTTGTATGACATCATGTGTATGTTTTTTGTTTGTATTTTTTTTTCTTCATTATTATTGTTGTTGGTTGAATGGTAACAAATCAACCAGACCCACTAGACCCAGACCATACCTTCTTCCTACAAATAAAAAAAAATAGCAAAAAAAAACTAAAACGTCAACAACCAAATCTAAATACATATTACTATAACGTAATATTTATTTTATTTTTATTTTTATATATGGCGTTCTTCATTTAGTTACTTTTTCTATTATTATTATTGACGCTGCTTTTGTTTTTCCAAATGATCTAAGTCGATAAATTAATTTCTTTGTAATGTTTTAAATTTAATTTGTACTATAAAGACAGTGGTGTTGACAATAAATAGCACACTTATATTTGTGGTTTTTTGACGTAAATAAGCTGTTATCAAATTTAATTTAAATGGTGTCATAACTGAAATTATAACAAATATGTGGTCAGCTAATTAGATGTTTTATAAAAATAATTTAATAATGTCATCAAAATTATAAAATAACAAATATTTACAGTGGAGAGCAAAATAAAGTCAACATACTTGAATAAGACTTTTAAGATTAAAACTAAAACAGAACTAGAACAGAACTAGAACAGAATTAGAACAGAACTAGAAAAGTACAGAACAGAACTAGAACAGAACTAGAACAGAATTAGAACAGAACTAGAAAAGTACAGAACAGAAATAGAACAGAACTAGAACAGAACTAGAACAGAACTAGAACAGAACTAGAACAGAACTAGAACAGAACTAGAACAGAACTAGAACAGAACTAGAACAGAACTAGAACAGAACTAGAACAGAACAGAACTAGAACAGAACTAGAACAGAACTAGAACAGAACTAGAACAGAACTAGAACAGAACTAGAACAGAACTAGAACAGAACTAGAACAGAACTAGAACAGAACTAGAACAGAACTAGAACAGAACTAGAACAGAACTAGAACAGAACTAGAACAGAACTAGAACAGAACTAGAACAGAACTAGAACAGAACTAGAACAGAACTAGAACAGAACTAGAACAGAACTAGAACAGAACTAGAACAGAACTAGAACAGAACTAGAACAGAACTAGAACAGAACTAGAACAGAACTAGAACAGAACTAGAACAGAACTAGAACAGAACTAGAACAGAACTAGAACAGAACTAGAACAGAACTAGAACAGAACTAGAACAGAACTAGAACAGAACTAGAACAGAACTAGAACAGAACTAGAACAGAACTAGAACAGAACTAGAACAGAACTAGAACAGAATAGAACAGAACTAGAACAGAACTAGAACAGAACTAGAACAGAACAGACGAACAGAACAGAACAGAACAGAACAGAACAGAACAGAACAGAACAGAACTAGAACTGAACTAGAACTGAACTAGAACTGAACTAGAACTTAACTAGAACTGAACTAGAACTGAATAGAACTGAACTAGAACTGAACTAGAACTGAACTAGAACTGAACTAGAACTGAACTAGAACTGAACTAGAACAACTAGAACTTAACTAGAACTGAACTAGAACTGAACTAGAACTGAACTAGAACTGAACTGAACTAGAACAGAACTAGAACAGAACTAGAACAGAACTAGAACAGAACTAGAACAGAACTAGAACAGAACTAGAACAGAACTAGAACAGAACTAGAACAGAACTAGAACAGAACTAGAACAAAACTAGAACAAACTAGAACAGAACTAGAACAGAACTAGAACAGAACTAGAACAGAACTAGAACAGAACTAGAACAGAACTAGAACAGAACTAGAACAGAACTAGAACAGAACTAGAACAGAACTAGAACAGAACTAGAACAGAACTAGAACAGAACTAGAACAGAACTAGAACAGAACTAGAACAGAACTAGAACAGAACTAGAACAAAACTAGAACAGAACTAGAACAGAACTAGAACAGAAATAGAAGAGAACTAGAACAGAACTAGAACAGAATTGAACTAGAGCTGAACTAATCTGGAATTGTACCCATTGAGCTTCTCTTAGTTAGTTAAAGTAACTTTATTCTTCTTTCACGTCAAGTTGTCAAACTGCCAACATTCATACCCCAAGAGCCTGTCAAGTGACTAGTTCCAGAGGGTAAAAATTAGTTAACGCTGCCCTTTCTTTAAACATGGCTGCAAATATATTGTTTTGCTTCTAATAACAAAATAATAAATAAATAAATTAAAAAAATATAAATAAAAATTATGACATCAATTCGTGACTAGCAAGTACAACATGAAAAAAACATCATGTCTAATACGATATACAAGTATGAATCAAATTATATATATATATATGTATGTCTATACAAGAGAGGGCGGGATGATGTGAATAAACAACAATAAAGACAAAATGTCTATAGAGTGGTGAAGAGCTGTGAAAACTCTTCCATTAAGGGTACAAGGGAAGCAAATTATTAAGTATAGTTGTCAATATTTATTATTAAATTAATACGTATCATAATACAATAATACCTGAACAAAATCAACTGACAAAATAATATTGCTGTGATCATAAGCAATAATAGCCTAACTAGAAAATCATGATTTCGCGATTGATTTCAGGTAAATGTAGAGTTTTTTAAAAATAGTAATTTCAATTTACTTCTAAATGGATTTAGGCGTTTATTGCTGGTAATCACATTTTTTTATTTTTTTTATTTTATAAATTTTACTTGTAATTGTCAAGCTGAAATACTCATACTTTCGTGGTTAACAACAACAACAACACATTTACACACTCAAATTACAGATTATTATTTAATCGCTTTTAATAAATATTTATTTTTTCATTGCTAATATTATTGTTGTTAATGTAATTTGTTGTTAACCACGATTATCTCACAATGCATGACTTTATTCACTATTTATTTTCTAGTTTTGTAACTAAAAACAAATTATTAAAGTTGAAATATTTTTTTGTTTTTTAAGAAAAATTCAGATTTAAAACATTTCTATAAAAGTCAACATCTCTGTAGAAGGCAGCTACTGCAAAAGTATATTTTAATTATTTTAAATTAAACATTTTAAGTTTAATACTCAATTAGGAGTTGTTAACTTTTTTTTTATAAATTATTATTAATCGTTGAATTTATCTATGAAATAGTTGTTGTATTTAGTGGTAACTGTTATTGTTTTAACATAAATTGTGCAAATTGTTTGATTAGATTATAAAAAGTGCTGTTCCTATACCTAGTGTAAGTGTGTGTGTGTGTGACATTATCAAAATTCCTTAATAAAAAAAAGAATTATTTATTTGTTGCTGTAGAAACCAAAAAATTATAAAAACTGTAAAACTTATACAGCTGCCGTTGAGTTCGTTTTAGAGTCTTAACAGTTCAGCTACGGAGTCTGGTGTTTAGTTTTACATTAAACGTATTCTAGTCATGTTTATTATAGTAGTTCTTTTTCTGATTTATTTTACAAATGGTTCTTTTTTTAAATCGTCGTAGTAATTTGTTCTTTGTGCCAAATATATATGAGAAAAAAAAAAAAAAACAATTCAAACAAAATAGCCACATAAATATTTATAGTAAACGTGATATCATCATCATTATTTGTTGTTCTTGTACTACTACTCAATTAGAAACTGAATACAAAAAAAAAATATCGAAAAAATATCATACGTAACGCAACATAAATATATTTTGACAATATTGAATGAATTGAAGCATTTTAAGGCAACCAACTAGAGTTGATGTCATTTTTGTTTTGAGTGTGTGACAATTAAAAAGTTGTAAAAATCGGCTGTCCATTATTTGGTAGGTGATGGTGCTGTCAATTAAAGAAAATCATTAAGTTATCCTTAAAACTTAGAAATATTTTTATGACATTATTATTAACTAAAAGAACTAGGAAAATTTGTCCTTACGTCATAGAAACACTTCTAGTTCTGTTCTAGTTCTGTTCCAGTTCTGTTCTAGTTCTGTTCTAGTTCTGTTCTAGTTCTGTTCTAGATCTGTTCTAGTTCTGTTCTAGTTCTGTTCTAGTTCTGTTCTAGTTCTGTTCTAGTTCTGTTCTAGTTCTGTTCTAGTTCTGTTCTAATTCTGTTCTAGTTCGTTCTAGTTCTGTTCTAGTTCTGTTCTAGTTCTGTTCTAGTTCTGTTCTAGTTCTGTTCTAGTTCTGTTCTAGTTCTGTTCTAGTTCTGTTCTAGTTCTGTTCTAGTTCTGTTCTAGTTCTGTTCTAGTTCTGTTCTAGTTATGTTCTAGTTCTGTTCTAGTTCTGTTCTAGTTCTGTTCTAGTTCTGTTCTAGTTCTGTTCTTCTAGTTCTGTTCTAGTTCTGTTCTAGTTCTGTTCTAGTTCTGTTCTAGTTCTGTTCTAGTTCTGTTCTAGTTCTGTTCTAGTTCTGTTCTAGTTCTGTTCTAGTTCTGTTCTAGTTCTGTTCTAGTTCTGTTCTAGTCTGTTCTAGTTCTGTTCTAGTTTGTTCTAGTTCTGTTCTAGTTCTGTTCTAGTTCTGTTCTAGTTCTGTTCTAGTTCTGTTCTAGTTCTGTTCTAGTTTGTTCTAGTTCTGTTCTAGTTCTGTTCTAGTTTGTTCTAGTTCTTTCTAGTTCTGTTCTAGTTATGTTCTAGTTCTGTTCTAGTTCTGTTCTAGTTCTGTTCTAGTTCTGTTCTAGTTCTGTCATAGTTCTGTTCTAGTTCTGTTCTAGTTCTGTTCTAGTCTGTTCTAGTTCTGTTCTAGTTCTGTTCTAGTTCTGTTCTAGTTCTGTTCTAGTTCTGTTCTAGTTCTGTTCTGTTCTAGTTCTGTCATAGTTCTGTTCTAGTTTCTGTTCTAGTTCAGTTCTAGTTCTGTTCTAGTTTGGTTCTAGTTCTGTTCTAGTTCTGTCATAGTTCTGTTCTAGTTCTGTTCTAGTTCTGTTCTAGTTCTGTTCTAGTTCTGTTCTAGTTCTGTTCTAGTTCTGTTCTAGTTCTGTTCTAGTTCTGTTCTAGTTCTGTTCTAGTTCTGTTCTAGTTCTGTTCTAGTTCTGTTCTAGTTCTGTTCTAGTTCTGTTCTAGTTCTGTTCTAGTTCTGTTCTAGTTCTGTTCTAGTTCTGTTCTAGTTCTGTTTTAGTTCTGTTCTAGTTCTGTTCTAGTTCTGTTCTAGTTCTGTTCTAATTTTGTTCTAGTTTGGTTCTAGTTCTGTTCTAGTTTGTTCTAGTTTGGTTCTAGTTCTGTTCTAGTTTTGTTCTAGCTCTGTTCTAGTGCAGTTCTAGTTCTTAACACATGCCTTACATTTAGAAACCACAATTTCTTTGCCTATAAATATTTTTATTAAAACTCTAGAACAATCAAATAGCAATAAAATAATAATTATCTACATATGTACTTACATTTGTTTGCAAAATAGCTAAATGTGTAGACGAAGATTCTCTATCTGAGAATTACAAATTACAGCCTTCAACGTCACCATGATGTTATTTCCTGTGAGACACTACCAAGAATAATTTATATCTCATTTCGAAAAGAAAGAAATATGCAAAAAAAAAAGAACAACAATAACAACAATTTTTATAACATTTCCAAGGGGAATAGAATATCTGAATAGATGAATAAAGTGAATGAACGTATCAAGGAATGAATGAATGTAAATGTTATTATCATTTCGTGTTCATATGACAAAACAGACTGACTGTCATTCACCACAAGGTATCAGTAGAGTCGTTAAACGTTTATGGTTAAAAAGTTATAAATTATGTGTGTGTGTGTTTGTTTTTTTATCTGAAGTGCGTTATTCGTTATTAAATTATAAATTTATTAAGTAATTTTATAGTTTTCTGTTTTTAATTATTTTGCGTTGTTCTTTGTAAAATTCAGTTTTCTCTCATTTTTTGTAAATTTTTGTTTATTTAATTTACTTGTGTAATGTGCGCGCAATCACAGCCTTCAAAAAAATGTGCTTTTGGGAAACTTTTATTGGTTTTTTAGTCTATAATTTACCCGCTGTTTCGCTCTCTTCCTTCTCTTTTCTAAATTTCGCCTTTATAGTTCAGTATTGTAGTTATTTTGCAGAGTACTTAAGGAATTTGTTAATAAATTATTTGAATTTTATTAATGGATTATTCCTTATATGGTTTACAATTAAAGAGATTGTTAATAGTAATCAAGCGACAGTAGAGAGCATAAAAATAGCAATTAAAACTAGAACTGAACAAAACTTGAACAGAACTAGAACAAAACTAGAACAGAACTAGAAACAGAACTAGAACAGAACTAGAACAGAACTAGAACAGAACTAGAACAGAACTATAACAGAACTAGAACAGAACTAGAACAGAACTAGAACAGAACTAGAACAGAACTAGAACAGAACTAGAACAGAACTAGAACAGAACTAGAACAGAACTAGAACAGAACTAGAACAGAACTAGAACAGAACTAGAACAGAACTAGAACAGAACTAGAACAGAACAGAACTAGAACAGAACTAGAACAGAACTAGAACAGAACTAGAACAGAAACTAGAACGAGAACTAGAACAGAATTAGAACAAACTAGAACAGAACTAGAACAGAACTAGAACAGAACTAGAACAGAACTAGAACAGAACTAGAACAGAACTAGAACAGAACTAGAACAGAACTAGAACAGAACTAGAACAGAACTAGAACAGAACTAGAACAGAACTAGAACAGAACTAGAACAGAACTAGAACAGAACTAGAACAGAACTAGAACAGAACTAGAACAGAACTAGAACAGAACTAGAACAGAACTAGAACAGAACTAGAACAGAACTAGAACAGAACTAGAACAGAACTAGAACAGAACTAGAACAGAACTAGAACAGAACTAGAACAGACTAGAACAGAACTAGAACAGAACTAGAACAGAACTAGAACAGAACTAGAACAGAACTAGAACAGAACTAGAACAGAACTAGAACAGAACTAGAACAGAACTAGAACAGAACTAGAACAGAACTAGAACAGAACTAGAACAGAACTAGAACAGAACTAGAACAGAACTAGAACAGAACTAGAACAGAACTAGAACAGAACAGAACTAGAACAGAACTAGAACAGAACTAGAACAGAACTAGAATAGAACTAGAACAGAACTAGAACAGAACTAAACTAGAGCTGTACAATCACTGTCAATTCTAACAAATTTTTTTAAAAAATTCTGGAAATTGTTTTTGCAATCTCTAGACATTATATCATTTTCGCAACAGATTCATAACAAAGTTATGTCAATATTTCTTTGTTTATGAAAACGACATGCTAATTGATGATTTCATTATTTTAAAAATCTGCACTCAATTAACCGTAAAATTTAGTATACTAACAACTATAAAAGAAAAACAGACTGAAACAGCTGTTTTTACGTTTCGCAAACTGTTGCGCTAGCTCTCCAAACATTAAATAAATGTTCTGAGTGTATGTTATAGGCAAATGGGATGTGTGTGTGTGCGACAGTATCTGTGTGAAATAATTTTTGCGCTTCGATTTCTGGTTACTCACTTGGCTCTTGAACTCTCTCATCCATAACTCGGGGGTCTGGTACATAGTATTTTATTTAACCAGTCAAAAAAGTTTTGCTCTTTAGAAACGTGAGAGCATATGTATATTTGTATTTTTTAGCTGCTTGTATGTGTTTAGGTGTGCGAGTGTTTGTGTGCCTAAAGTCATTTTTATTATTAGTTATGACCTCATCATCGATTATTTTTGTGGTTGATTCTTATTGAAACGAGTCCCTCCTGTTTTGCAAGCCAACAGCGGTAACAAACAACAAATGGTAGCAGCATAGACTGGCAGCAGCGAAAGCAGCAGCGGCATTGGCAACAACAATCAACAACATATTACAATTAATTCCCAAATAAATTGTAGCAGCTATTTGTAGTCTCTTTTAACAAACAGCCAGAGTCTAGTCAGCCCCGAGATGTGATGTGCAAAGTGTGCAAATTATTTGAAAAATATCAAAATATTCTCCATTTAATATAAATAAACACAGGGATTGATGTATAATTATTTAGTTAAATTAACGCTTGACTGTTGCGTTGGGTGGTTGTGCATGATTTGCAGATTTTTCTTAATGCCTGCTAATGTCTGTTTGGCAAACTTTCTTAAATATTTTTGGTTTTAAAAATAGCTTAAACGCCGGCACCCATGTTCATCATCAGTTCAAAAAGGGTCAATTTATTTTTAAGGATTTTTTTTTTTAAATAATTAAACATTAGAGTGACTAATTTTAAACATTATTTAACAAACAATTTAGTTTTTTTTTTCTTCTAAAACAAAAGAGAAATCTTTTTTTTCTTTTTTATAAAAAAAAAAAATAAATTTTCAGCAAAACTTTCGAATTTTGCTTTGGCCAACTTAAGACTTATGTGAGTTGCAAATATAAGCGCCACGATCAGTTAGAAAAGAAACTCTAATACTAGATGATTATGTCATGGTTCGACAATCTATCGCATAAACACACTTTGTTCGTTAAAAATAAATAGTTTAGCAATCACTCATTCATTTATTCATTCATTCAGTCTTTTTTTTTTTTTTTTTGTTTTATTTACACGCTCAAATTATGTTGTTTATTGATTTTGTTGGGGCTGTTGTTGTTTTTTTTTTAGATTTTGCAAAATTTACATAAATTATTTAAATTTGCTTGGTTGTTTTGTTTAGAAAATTATTTTAATAAAAATAGTTTAAAATAGTTATGTTTCGATTATAAATTTTATTTAGTTTTTATTTAAAATTGTTATACATAAAGTTGTTTTTATTTGAAAATTTTAAGACACCTCCACTTTACAGCTGAAACTATTAAACATAACGAAAACTAGTCAAACAGGGCCATGTACAACCACACATTTTACCAAAAACAGAAAACTAATAATTGGTTACAAATACATACTTTTTTTATGGAAAATAATAATAATAACGATGATGTTGTTGGTTAATAATAATGATGATGATGATGACAAGAGAAAACTATGTCCAGCAAGTGTTTAAATACAGGGTATCCAAACGAAAGATCAATTAGTTAGAAGATCAAGATCACCTTTATAGATCTTTTTACTTTTGAAATTTGCCCAGTTTTTTAAGCATGATGACAGAACTCATTGATCGTGTCAATTCAAGCTAAATTTACTAAAGTCTGCACAATATTATGTCTAATTTTTAAACAACCAATTCCACGATCGATCGATCACCAGCTTTTATAGTAGATCACAAGTTCATTAGTAAACTTCAGATGTAGTGAGGATTGTCGCTTCAAAGATGTCTGATTTTAACCCATCTAGATCCAACAACATTAACAAAATTTCAACATTAAAGTGTTAATAAATTATCCTCAAATGTCTCGAGTGTGATCACTACTGGAATATTTGATTATAACTTATATTTTTTTATGAAATATACAGATAATATTCATTCTAGTCTTTTTAGAGTATAAAGACAGAATTTATCGATCGTGCCTAGTATTAAGATACAAACTTAGTGTTCAATAACTAATCTTATTTTTAATAATCAACGATTGAAAAACTGTAGATATCACAAATGGTTTAGTAATCCTCAGTTGTAGCGAGTGTGATGATCACTGGATCATTTGAATGTTTTTTGAAGAATATTAAAAACTTTCAAGATCCAAAGAATGTTCGTTCTAGTCTTAGTGAGAGCATTAGTACATAATTCATTGATCGTGCCAACGATCGAAATAAATTCACAATATTTGTATTTAATATTTGGTGTTATTTCCAATATCCAATATCGCGATCGCTCATAAATGAATTAATAATCTTCAGATGTAGCGAGTACGATCACCTCTGGGACACCTGAGTCTAAGCGATCTTTTTTATGTCTATGCTAGCCTTAGTTAGATCGACATCAGGTCTTATTTGCTCGATCGGGTCTTATTTTCAACATTAAATTCCACAATCGATAAGGTTTTACATGCGATCATAAGGATATAAACATTCCTCATATGTATCTTGCTAACACTACTGGAACATTTGATGCTATTTGATCTTTTTTAAAGAATATTAAGCACTTTCATGATCGAAATAATGTTCATAATAGTCTTAGTTTAAGGAGCATAAGGACAGAATTCATCGATCGTACAATATCCAATTCCACGATCGGAAAACATTAGATAAGATTATATTCGATCACAAGCCCGATTTTGCAAAAGTCATCTGGGTTTAACCGATCTTTTTTAAGGATTATTAACAATTTTCAAGATCCAAATAATGTTTATTCTGATATTAGTTAGATCGTTTGGATAGAATTTATCGATCATGCCAACTATAAAGGTAAATCCTCAAAATCGGTGAGTATAATTTTTACTAGTGCATCAGATTCTAACCGTTCTTTGTTACGGAATATTAACCATTTTATAGGGATTTCAGAAAATTAGTCATTCTTCTAAAGTCATTGTGAAGCCTCATTCTTCTCTGAACCCCTGGAATGGGTTAGTATTGCTTGAGTTGTCTATATTCAAAAGTAAAGCTTTTCTCAAACTCCATGTCAACTTCTTCACTTTCTATAGTGACGTAGAAGTTAGGAATCAAGGGTTACAACTCTATTTTAGTTTCAAACGAGGAATAGCATTAATTCAATCATTGATCTTTTAACTTCTAGCGTTTGTCTCACAAAATTTACTTAATTTCCAAATCCAACAACTAAGCACCATCTGCATCGATAACAAAACTTTTCGTAAGTGCCAAGCAAAGTCCGTTTAACATTCAAAGTTTATTGTGTGTATGTTTTTCTTGTGAATTTTACTGTGGGTGATGCCATTATCAATTTCACACTAATCTAATGCCTCTATAGGTCTGTGGTGTTTCTAAATTAATAGAAAAAAAAAACTGATAAGAAATCCAAATTGACATCTTCTTCCTAAGGCGATTAAGTGACGCAAATTATTTGTTTAGTTTGTACACTGCAGAGGTAGGCAGATCATATTTGGTTGGTGAAAAGGTTTGGCATCAAACTGAGCAAGTTTTAAAGTAAGATGTTGAACTTAATACTTAAAGAATTCATTGTGGACTCGTTCAACTCCAGCAATGTTCATTAGTCAAAGACATAAGGGTGTAGTTTGGGAGATCTCCAGATATTGCCCGCCAGAACAAGTTAAAATACTTACTCAATACTCAATTCCAGCAATATTCATTAGTTTAAGACATACGCTCTAGTTTGGGAGATCTCCAGATATTGCCCGCCAGAACAAACAAAAATACTTTTGCTCTCACTGATCTTTTATGTCAAACAGCTGATCTTTGATCAATAATGTTTCAATTTGATCATGAGTATTAAGATTGGAATTAGATGTTATTAATTAGATGTGTTTATCCTAAATGAGATCACATAAAGATTATACTTACACTCACTACAAGATCAGTCTAAGATGATCTTATAGTGTTCCTAGGGACATCTCCGGAGTTAAGCTTGAATCGAATATGTTGAAATTTTAGGGATATATATTTAAAGAGAATATAAAAGAAGAGGAAAAGGAAAGGCATTTCCCATTTCACTGATCTAGACGATCGGAAGACAGATCTTCGTTTGTGTATGTTGCAATTTCAGATGATTTGAATGACTAGCTTAGACGATAATCATAGAGAATAATCAGTACCATGACCAATCTTATGGTTATAGTGTTCCTAGGGACATCTCCGGTGTTAAGCTTGAATCGAATATGTTGAAATTTAAAGGATGTATAATAGAAGAGAATATAAAAGAAGAGGAAATTGGAAAGGCATTTCCCATTTCACTGATCTAGATGACCTGAAGACAGATCTTCATTCGTGAATGTTGCAATTTCTGATGATTTAAATGACCAAGTACTTGACACATTACAATTATTAGCTTAGAGGACCAATCTTATGGTTAGTGGAATATCACTCACTAAATGATCAATCTCTAAGAAGATCTCCGGATATTTCTCTTCCGAAAGTTAAGCTATAGGTAGGTAGGTTTTCAAACAAAATGTTGAGGATGTATTAGAGAAAAAACTCTCACTGATCTGGATAAACAATAAGCAGATCTTCGCCCATAGTGAGATTTAGCATCTCTACAATTGCTGATCGACAACGCAATTTAAGCGATCGTAATGATATGAAAGAGACTTCCTCTGATCCTCCGGTTAGCCAATAAGCAGATCTTCAATTATGAATATTGTAATTCGGTACACAAAGTCCAAGAAATACAGGTTTGATCATGATCATCTATCTATATTAAGATCTAGTTCACGGTATGATCGTTTTGCAGAAATGAAATTGAATGCAATTTGACTGATAGTTTCAAGTCAGTGTAGGGTGTATTTCAAATTCCTCATTAACCAATGAAAAAAACAAATCTTGTTTTCTTTTTGAAATCTATTTACATTGTTATTGCTGCCTTTTGCTGGTGTGAAGCAATTGATTTTATATTTTTGATCTCTATTTATATATTATAGCAAATTTCAAAATACATCCATTTCCAAATACGATTATTCCTCTTTATAGAGTATGTAGTTCAAAAACAACTGTATAGAAGTGCAGCCACATTATTGCTACATAACAAAATTGGAAAAAAAAATTAAACAAAGTACATGAAGTACTAAACTGCACTGAAGTTCATAAAATAATTAAATATACTTAGAGAATGTGTGTTTAGTTTTTAAGTTGTTAACAAATTTTGAATGGATGATTTCAAAAATTCCTAACATTGGTGCTGCTGCTGCTGTTCCACTATAAATTTATTGACGTGTGTTTGTTGGGCGTTTAAATTTAATAAACAAAAAAAAAATCAAACGAAAAAATTAGAGCCCAATTTCGAAAAAAAAAACAACAACAGAAAAAATGCTGTATGTTGGCGTAAAATTTTTTCAATGTGTTGGCTGTTGGCCGGTCAAAATGATGCAATTGTTGTTTTGTCTATTTCTATCATTTGGCTTCATTATGAACACTCACTGTCAGGCCTTTACTTTACCAAACCGCTTTGAAATTCACCAACAAGAAAATGGAGAACAAGCAACTCTTTACCTTAGGTTACTTCTCATTTAACTTATAAGTTTGTTTTACATGAAAAAATATATTAATTTTTCTTTTTAATTGTTTCTTAATTGCAGTGAGGTGTTAGCTGCCTGGCGTGCCAAAGCAAGATGCAATGTGGTACCAGCCGAACGCACACAAGAACTATTTCAGGAGTTAAGTTTTCATCCCAATGACAAGCAAAGTAGGTTCATATTATTATTTTTTCTTAAACAAAACTAATTTATAAATACTTTTCCTTTTATCTGCAGTAAGCGATATGTTGCAAACAGCTAAAATGTTGGCTCGCAAAGGCAGCCGACAATCAAATGGTTTAACATTTGGCGAATTTTGTGTTTTAGCAGCAGATCTTAAAAGATTTCGGTATTTTTTTTTTACAAACAAAATTTTCCTTCTTTTGCATAAAATAATCTTTTTTTTTTTCTAAAATAGAACATCTTCATTTGGCTCTACATCGCCTGGTTACTGTGACAAACCTAATTTACTGGGCTCTCTACATAATGATGATAATGGTGTGGCTGATAATACTGACAGCGAGAATACAGCCTCTGCCACTACAAAAACAACAACTACAGCAACTACAACTAAACATGATACCAGCACCCATACAAATACAAATTGCAGCTTTCCGGGAAATGAGTTGCGCAGTACAAAATCTTTAAGTAATGTGGAAGACTGCAAAAGAATTGGCAAACAGCGTAAAACCAGCGAAAATACCTCTGCACCCGTTGAAGTGTTTTTGGGTGGCTCTTGTAATCCCACAACATGGCGTGCTGATGTAGCTATACCTGCTTTAAAAGAACTAGGCATTTCATTCTACAATCCGGTTAGTATTCAAAATATTCCCCTTACTTTCTCAAAATAACAAAGTTCTTTTTATTCTCTATACAGCAAGTTTCCGATTGGACGCCAGATCTCATTGAATTGGAACATCGTGCTAAGGAAAAAGCGCGTGTCTTATTTTTCGTTATGGATTCAGAAACTCGCGCGTCTGCTGGTGCCATTGAGGCGGCACATATAGCGGGTCAAAACTGCAAGCAGCTGGTGCTGGTGCTGCATCCGTATAAACCGAATCAGAGTATACTCAATGAGCGTATATCACAACAGTATGTTATCGGTTGCTTTTAAGAAAATCCTTTCCATTTATTAATTTTGCATTTTGATTTTCAGGGAATATATTGATCTAACTCGCAATCAACAGATTTTACGCGAATTGGTAACGCGCCGTGGATTGCCCGTGCTCAGTAATATACCTTCTGGTCTCCAGCGTACTAAGGAAATTTTAGCCGGTTTTAGGGATCCTCCATCGAATATAGCTTCAATATTAGTGTAAGTATAAGTTTATGGAGAACTTTTTCAATATACAGTAACTCGAACCGAACTAGAACAGAAGTATAACTAGAACTGAATTGGAACTGATGTACAACTAGAACTGAACTAGAACTGAACTAGAACTGAACTAGAACTGAACTAGAACTGAACTAGAACTGAACTAGAACTGAACTAGAAGTGAACTAGAACTGAACTAGAACTGAACTAGAACTGAACTAGAACTGAACTAGAACTGAACTAGAACTGAACTAGAACTGAACTAGAACTGAACTAGAACTGAACTAGAACTGAACTAGAACTGAACTAGAACTGAACTAGAACTGAACTAGAACTGAACTAGAACTGAACTAGAACTGAACTAGAACTGAACTAGAACTGAACTAGAACTGAACTAGAACTGAACTAGAACTGAACTAGAACTGAACTAGAACTGAACTAGAACTGAACTAGAACTGAACTAGAACTGAACTAGAACTGAACTAGAACTGAACTAGAACTGAACTAGAACTGAACTAGAACTGAACTAGAACTGAACTAGAACTGAACTAGAACTGAACTAGAACTGAACTAGAACTGAACTAGAACTGAACTAGAACTGAACTAGAACTGAACTAGAACTGAACTAGAACTGAACTAGAACTGAACTAGAACTGAACTAGAACTGAACTAGAACTGAACTAGAACTGAACTAGAACTGAACTAGAACTGAACTAGAACTGAACTAGAACTGAACTAGAACTGAACTAGAACTGAACTACAACTGAACTAGAACTGAACTAGAACTGAACTAGAACTGAACTAGATCTGAACTAGAACTGAACTAGAACTGAACTAGAACTGAACTAGAACTGAACTAGAACTGAACTAGAACTGAACTAGAACTGAACTAGAACTGAACTAGAACTGAACTAGAACTGAACTAGAACTGAACTAGAACTGAACTACAACTGAACTAGAACTGAACTAGAACTGAACTAGAACTGAACTAGAACTGAACTGAACTAGAACTGAACTAGAACTGAACTAGAACTGAACTAGAACTGAACTAGAACTGAACTAGAACTGAACTAGAACTGAACTAGAACTGAACTAGAACTGAACTAGAACTGAACTAGAACTGAACTAGAACTAGAACTGAACTAGAACTGAACTAGAACTGAACTAGAACTGAACTAGAACTGAACTAGAACTGAACTAGAACTGAACTAGAACTGAACTAGAACTGAACTAGAACTGAACTAGAACTGAACTAGAACTATACTAGAACTGAACTAGAACTGAACTAGAACTGAACTAGAACTGAACTGGAACTGAACTAGAACTGAAGTAGAACTAGATCTGAACTGTACTAGAACTGAACTAGAACTAAACTAGATCTGAACTTGAACTAAACTAAAACTGAACTAGAACTGATCTAGAACTGAACTAGAACTGAACTAGAACTGAACTAGAACTAAACTAGATCTGAACTTGAACTAAACTAGAACTGAACTAGAACTGATCTAGAACTGAACTAGACTGAACTAGAACTGAACTAGAACTGAACTAGAACTGAACTAGAACTGAACTAGAACTGAACTAGAACTGAACTAGAACTGAACTAGAACTGAACTAGAACTGAACTAGAACTGAACTAGAACTGAACTAGAACTGAACTAGAACTGAACTAGAACTAGAACTGAACTAGAACTGAACTAGAACTGAACTAGAACTGAACTAGAACTGAACTATAACTGAACTAGAACTGAACTAGAACTGAACTATAACTGAACTAGAACTGAACTAGAACTGAACTAGAACTGAACTAGAACTGAACTACAACTGAACTACAACTGAACTACAACTGAACTAGAATTGAACTATAAGTGAACTAGAACTGAATTAGAACCAAACTAGAGCTGAACTCGAACTAGAACTGAATTCGAACTAAACTAGAAAATAACTCGTGAACTCGAACTTTCTTATTATCATTCTTCTATCTTTGCGTGATCTCTTTATATAACAAATTATCTCCTTTACAGTGTAATACGTGGTGCTTTTGATCGTGTCAATCCCATTTACGATCTAATCACTGTTGAACAGTGTCAACAAGCTCTCTTATATTTGGGCTATGCTCAAAGTCTTGTTAACATGGACAATTTAAATAAAATCATTGCGGCTCAACGGGAAGCTCTAGGAGCTCTAAACGATGACAAGAACAGCATTAATAACAAACATAGTACAAACTCTCAAAAACCTAAAAACAGCAACACCAACCCCACAACATGTGCTCAACAACAACAACAAAATCCTAAAATCAATAGCAGCTCTCAATTGGATCATTTAGATTTCAATCTATTCTGTGTTATATCGGCCTATTTATCGGTACTGCAGCAGGAAATACATGAAAGTGGCTGCATTTCACCTATAAAAGGAACCAATGTACCACCACCACCGGTGTATTTATCAAATTTGCAAGGTAATTAGGGAGATTAAGGAAATAGCTAAGAATATTTGATTAATTTAGTTTTTTCTTGTACTAGGTGAGGACTCTTTCGCTATAAGCTATTTCAGCAAAAATATTTCACGCACTTCCAGCAATACTAGTGTGCCCAGCAGTGAGGAACGTGCCCTTAACTTAAATGATCTTTTAACGCGCAATCGTGACAGTGGCACCTCATCGCCGCAGCCCATAGAACCTTTACGCTCTCGTTCCCAAGCTCAATTAGGTAATGCTAAACCACATGTTCTACTGAATGTAGAAACTATTGAAACCACTGAAGTAACCACTACTCAAACCCTACAACCTCAAACTTCGGCTTTCACAGCTCACTCGCCGCTCAACATAGATAATACTGCACATGCTAGCGCCGTTACGGAAGAGGAAAGTGATTCTAATGACTCGGTATTCTCCAGCAGCAGCTCGATTAATTCCATTAATTGTTGTGATCCAGCTTTGGCCTATAATATGCCTGATTTCCGTGAGGTCTACTTGGGAGGCAGTTGCGTTTTACGCACTAAATGGCGTCAAGAGCTGGCGGTACCTTATTTAAAGTCTAAAGGAATTTCCTATCATTTACCCTCACTACATGAATCCATCAATCCTAGTCATTTGGATTTACCCGAGAGCAAATTACAGCAGCAGCAGCAGCAGGAGGAAGAAGATATGGCGAGTACTTCTGCAGCAACGGCCAGTTGGAGAGTGCGTAGACAGCCCACAGCAACGGCAGCTAATTTTATGCGTACACGACGAAAATGTCGCACCAATAGCGGCACTAAAACGGCCGAAGAAGTCGAAGAGGTGACCATAGCTGAGGAATCTCTTAGTTGGACTTTGTCACCGGTACGTACGAATCTCTTTAATCCCTCAATTCTGGACTCCAGCCGGGTATTGCTGTTTGTGATCACTAACGAAACACGCTCTCTTGCTCCCATGACACTGGCAGCTCACTGCATTGGTCTCATGTACAATGTAGTGTTGGCTGTACAAATGTTACCCAATGACTGTGTTATTGGTAATGAAAAGGTGAGTTTTGGAAGCGTTTTTGCCATAAAGAATTTTTGTTGAATTTTTCTTTCTTTCTCTTCTTGCTCTAGCTCACTCCAACCGCCATTAAGGATTATAATCGTGGTCGTTCCTATTTAATTGATTTAGCCAAACGCCAGGGTGTACCCGTTTTCAATGATATTAAGGCAGCTTTAGAGTGTACCGTTGAAAAGATACAATCCTATAATTCCAGACGTTATGAATGAATGACACTGCAGGGCAGTTTCCTTCAGACAACAAAAGATTATAAACCCATTAAAAAATACTTGACATTTAAATAGTATAACCCCAACAACAATAACAAAAATTTATAATTTTTTTTTTTAAATCCAATATTAGAGTTTTTATCTTAAGTTTTAGTTAATGATTTTTTTTAAAGAAATTTCAAACATTGTTGTTTTATGAGAAATTTTACATTTACCTACAACAAATGCCTTAATTGTAAATACTAACTTTTAATTAAATTTTAATTTTAAATTTACTTTTGGGAGTTTTTCTTTAATTTTAACAAAAAAAGCTAATTTTTTAGGAAATAGTTTAAAAAAGCTTAAAAATCTAAAATTAACTAGTAAATCCTTACAAAAACAAGAGAAAACCTTAGCCCAGGCAATTTATTATAAACAAATTATTAGATAAATTTAGAAAATGCTAATAAATTAAAAACAAAAACAAACAATTTAAGAAATAAAATAATTAAATAATTTTAAAACCAATAAACTCAACTCTGTTAATATAACACCTAAAAATAGGCAATAGTTTTTGCCTTAGAAAGTTAGCAGTACTTTAAGCTTTATTATGTTATAGACAAGTAAGTATAGTTGTCTCTTTCTAGCTAGTTTAATGTAAAGATCATTTATCATGTTAGTTGACAGTTCAACTAATAGAAAAAAGACAACCTTAGTGTAAGCAAGAGTTTGGGGGCCAAAGAAAAACAACAAACAAACACCAACACTATGAAGCTCTTTTCCCCACTCTTCAGCTCCAAAAGAAATCAAAAAAGAGAGCGATCGTGAGAGCATTGGCTCTGTCAAATTAAAAGCTTGATGAATAAAATACAATACAATCAATATTTCGGCTGCAAATTACCACTGACGTTGTTATTGACTCAACTGAGTAAGTGTTTTTCGAGTTTTGGTGTGGTTGGATTGGATTGTTTATAAGATCAAAAAAAAAAATATGGTGTGTTAAAGATAAACAAGTGTGAGCGTGTGTATTTTTACCGATCGCCAGACTTTTTCTGTGAGTGTTTGTGTACAATTTGTTGTTGTAGTCTGGCATTTCTATCGGTATTTTTTTTTTTAATTAAATGCAAATATTTGGCATAAACATTTACGCAATTTATCTAAAAAAAAACAAATTTAAATCAATTCAAAGAGGAGGGATATTTCAAAAGGGGCGCAGGTCTTCTAAATGACAAAGTTAAGTGTTGAAAAAATTCAGTTTTTTTTTACCGAAATGAAACCAAACCCATTGAGGACACAACTTATTTAATGACAAATATTCTGCTGTACAATTCTGTCATACGGACAGACACTATGGCAAAAATGCCTTCTTAAGAGTATTAAAAGAGAGCTGCTAACAAGATCAAAACAACCAAATGTTATCAACAGCCTAAGAGCTTAAAATTTTCATTTAATTTTTAATAAATAAATTTATGTGTAAAATTTTTTTTGTTGTTTATTTAGTTGTTACGCATTCAATTCATTTAAATTAATAAAAAATAAACACCGCAAATTGTAAATTATTGAAAAATGTGAGCGTAACTGTAAAATGCACAAAAACAACAAACGAAAATCAACGAAACCGGGGGAAAATACGAGAAAAAAAAAACATTATGAGTTTGTGAGTGTTAATTTATGCGAATGTGCTTTGCTAGTGGAAAAATAATGCCAATAACAACAACTACAAGTAATACTTTTACATACGAGGTCAATTTAAAAATTTCCTTTATTTGTATTTTAGAAAAACTTTATTCTTTTTTGAGAATATTGGCCAAACTTCGATTCAAAACTTTTAGAACAGAACTAGAACAGAACTAGAACTGAACTAGAACTGAACTAAAACTGAACTAGAACTGAACTAGAACAGAACTAAAACAGAACTAGAACAGAACTAGAACAGAACTAGAACAGAACTAGAACAGAACTAGAACAGAACTAGAATAGAACTAGAACAGAACTAGAACAGAACTAGAACAGAACTAGAATAGAACTAGAACAGAACTAAAACAGAACTAGAACTGAACTAAAACAGAACTAGAACAGAACTAGAACAGAACTAGAACAGAACTAAAACAGAACTAGAACAGAACTAGAACAGAAATAGAACAGAACTAGAACAGAACAGAACAGAACTAGAACTAGAACAGAACAGAACAGAACAGAACAGAACTAGAACAGAACAGAACAGAACTAGAACAGAACTAGAACAGAACTAGAACAGAACTAGAACAGAACTAGAACAGAACTAGAACAGAACTAGAACAGAACTAGAACAGAACTAGAACAGAACTAGAACAGAACATAACTTGAACAGTACTTGAACAGAACTTGAACAGAACTAGAACAGAACTAGAACAGAACTAGAACAGAACCAGAACAGAACTAGAACAGAACTAGAACAGAACTAGAACAGAACTAGAACAGAACTAGAACAGAAATAGAACAGAACTAGAACAGAATTAGAACAGAACATAACTTGAACAGTACTTGAACAGTACTTGAACAGAACTTGAACAGAACTAGAACAGAACTAGAACAGAACTAGAACAGAACTAGAACAGAACTAGAACAGAACTAGAACAGAACCAGAACCAGAACAGAACTAGAACAGAACTAGAACAGAACTAGAACAGAACAGAACAATACTAGAACAGAACTAGAACAGAACTAGAACAGAACTAGAACAGAACTAGAACAGAACTAGAACAGAACTAGAACAGAACTAGAACAGAACTAGAACAGAACTAGAACAGAACTAGAACAGAACTAGAACAGAACTAGAACAGAACTATAGCAGAACTAGAACAGAACTAGAACAGAACAGAACTAGAACAGAAGTAGAACAGAATTAGAACAGAACTAGAACTGAACTAGAACTGAATTTAAACTGAACTTGAACTGATCAGTTCTAGATGTATTTGTGATTTGGAACTTGTCTAGAGCTGAACTAGCTCTTTCTGTTTTAGTTCATTAAAAGAAATTATTTAGTTTTTGATTTATTTTTTTATTAATTTTGAGTTTCCCTCGTTTATTTATATACATTTGTATAGTTTATTGTATGTATAATTGTCTGTCTCAATAGCAATAACTACAACAGCAAGAAATTGAAAATGAAAAAAAACACAACTATAAGTAGCAAAAATACTACTGAACAGAGTTCAGTCAACTATAGACAACAACTGCAATGAAATTTTTCTTTAGTTTTCAAACTAACAAGATAGTAAGCGAAAAAATATACAATAGTAATGACTGACGGTGATTTTGTGGTTATACTAGTTTTAATAACTCTCAGCTAGTTAAGAGATAGACAAACGTTCAGTGCGGTAATAAATTTTAAGAAAAACGTTAAATGAATGTGAAATTTAGAAAAAATATTAAGTTGGAAAAGGAAAAAAAAACTTAAACAAATTTATAAGGTTTTTATTAAAAAAGTGAAATTTAAAAAAATGTTTGTCAAACTTGAAAAATCATAGTTTTCAAGCATAATTTTGTGACAGCAACAACTAGTTTTATGTTAAAATAACAGAGCTCCAACTGTTAAAACAACAGTTAGAGAGCTAGTGTGGAATTTAACTAAACGAGAGTCAAACAAACATCTGTTAAATGAAAGAGTCAAACGAATTTAGCTTTAACTGTTTTAATAGTAAGTGAGAGCTAGTCAAACTACATCAACGCAAGTTACGAGATCGTTCGTTCTTTTTAGACAAAAACAAATCAACAACAATAACAACAACAAATACTATATAGAAATTAACATTATTATATATACTAATATATATTAAACATAGTATAAATAAATAAATTTATATATAAAAAAAAAGAAAATATAAACATTTAAACCCACATACAGACACACATGCGTCAAGTGAGAGTAAATTTTTTTTGTGTAGATGTGTCTCAGTCAGCCTGTCTGTATGATAATTATCATGGGCCAAATGTAAGAGTAGTAGTGCGGTGAAATCAAATTTAATCAAAAAAAGCTAAAGAAAAAATATAAAAAATTAAAAAACAAAACAAATACCGACAGAAAAATACACAACAACAATAAATATTATAAAAAAAGAAACAAGAAAATTTAAAAAAAATATAATTGAAATATTAAATAAAAAAATTTTAATAATGTTTTTTTTTTTGTGTTTAATCTATTCTAAAAAAAATTGTTTAATATCTAGACAGCAACAATAACAACAAGTGTTTGTTAAAAATTTCTCAAAAAAAGAAAAACACACAAAAAACCCCAAAAAAGAGCAGAAAACAAGTTCGGAGAAGATTTTAACAAGAAAAAAAAAAAAGAAAACAAACAACAATAACTGCAAAAAAGAGGAAAAAAAAACAAACAAAAAATACCTACTACTCTCAAGAAATTAAACCACAACAACATTGTCTGTAATTGTTACGCAAATCAACAGCAGCAACAACAACAACTATAACAATCCCCAAAAATAGCAACAAAATAATCAAGAAATTTATTTTAGCAATTTATGCTAAAATTACCCCCAGTGCAATATTTAACCAAAAACATTTTAAATATTTATATCAAACGTAAGGTAAGTGGAAATTTTTCTCAATTTACTTAAAATTATGACGTGTTACAGAGTTCGATATCAAAATCTTTAATAGATATTAGAGGGGGTGTGTCCCACTAGTCCCACTCTGTATTACAAATACATACATATGTAAGCTTTTTCGTTTGCCCGGTTTGTTGTAAAGCAGGTCTTGAAAAGATTAACTTATTTCGACCCGAGAACAAGCCGAGATCGCAACCACTAAAATCTGATAATACCGTTTCAAGTCTTCAATCTAGCTTAACCCCCAAATGTTGGGTTTGTTTCTCATTCTCCTCTTGCCACTGTTTTTAAATCCGATCTCCTTCTCTCGAATGGTGTCCCTGTTTCCCTAAGAATAATTCTCGAATAGATTGGAGCTCATATGATACAGATAATTCGGTTTCTGGGTTTACAATGTAGATTCCCATGTCCGTCCTATCGCCCAGCTTAAAGTCGTACATATGTATAGCAGCATATGCCGATAATTTACATCTGCTGTTTCGATAGTTTTCGATGTGATACCGATGTCCCAGCTTAAAGCCGTCTTAATAGCCGCAGTTTCCTTTACTTTTATGTGTAGAAATTTCCGACCTTTGTATACGTCTGATGTAATCGCTATGGTGTCATGTATATATTTAGATTTCTGAGTTTACAGTGCAGCTCCCCATGCCCATTCTATCTCCAGCCTACAGCCATCCGTAGTAGCAACGGAATCCCATAATTCTATGTTTCACAATTTTCGACCATCGTTTAATACATCTGACATGAGCTCTATATGCCTTTGGATACTACACCTAGAGGTAAGAGTCCATAGAAATTCGCCAGATTATTACCTATGTTTTCGTAGAACTTCTTTTTGGATCCGCAATAGTTACAAACAAATTTCGAAATATATACCCGGACAGGAAACTCCTTAATTAATTCTACTAATTCGGTACTTCAAGATCTGACCGCGAGGACTTAACCACACGGTTAAGTAGACTTTAAACGGTACACCACTGCCTATGGAGAATACTGCAGGAGGCTCCATGTCGCTAGTGATAGTAATGGTCTTTAACGTAAATCTGCCGAGAGGATAACCTGCTGCGTCCCTATCTAACCACAGACTGCTTAACTCCTTTTAAAGGCTAGACACCAACTCTAACACAACAGAAACTCTACCTCTGTCTAACATTCATCGGCCGGAGCCGCACAGCCGCAACTCTGAGATGACACCTGTTAATCTCCTTGTTAATCTCAAAGTCCACAGGATTCTGCGGGTAATTGGTTCCAGTGTTAGCAGATGGGCCAGCTCAATATGGTTTTAAGAACCTCTGACTTATATCCTATATGATCGTGGAGCTTCTATGAAATATGTTGATCCCATGAAACTTGTATAATAATGAAAGTGCTAGTGTTATCTTGTCCAAGCATGCTCAAACTCCTTAATCATAATGCTCCTAAACGACTGACTGATTTGTATAGCTGACTGATGTGTAGTTCTGTTTCTATACACCGATCGTAGAAGTAGTTTGATTATGCATTACAAGTATCTATTTATGACAAGACAAGTCCATATCTCGTCTCACTTGTTACCAATTTTCCAACAATATCAGACGATTTAAAGACTACATAACCTTATGTCATAGAATATGACAGAGATAAGAGATTTCTCAAGTCAATGATTCAAACAGTGAAATAATATTTCACCAACAAATTTTAAATTGTAAAAAATTTTAAAAATAATCTGCTATAAAACGTTATCTGATGTTAAAGAATTTTACAACAAACAATAAAAAAATAAAATTTTAATAGTTAACTAAGAGACCCTTTCCTATACTACTAAAAGACCCTCGATTAAGTACTTCTATATTACTATATAATATTAAGTAGTATTTTATATACAATTTAACAGGTATTTTATTTTTTTCAATTTTACTTTCATTTCAATCCATGTGCGCATTAAACTTCAAACATTATCTTTATTTGTTATTTTGTTTTTTCCTTAATAATGGTTCCAAAAATAAAACAATTTTATATACCAATGGGGTCCATATCGCTTTTTACGAGTTATAAGTCTGATAAATATTAAAGCGTACAAAAACAAACTGGAATTGTTGTTGACACTTCAAAAAATTATTGTTCTTATCAAATAATTGGGGTGTTTTTTTTTATAATTCTCTTTTTGCCAGTTTGGGGCGATTAAATGTAGTTGGTTGCTTTTGGGTCCTATAAAAAATAATGCTTTATGCATTTCGTTGTGGCACTAAAAATAATAATAGTTATAAAAAAAAACTTAAAAAAAAAAATAAAAATAATTTTACCTTGGTTTTCTGAAGAGCTTAGTTACCTGTAGAATCAGTTAAAAACAATTTTTGCAAAGTTTTTAACTATTATTTTTATTGCCTGATAATTTGTTTATGATCGATTGTTTTGATAACTTTTCGAAATAAATAACAAAATATTTTGGGTGATTTAATAGTTTATTTTCAATGCATTTTTCGAAAATATTATATTTCAATTTGTCAGATAGTTTATTGCTAAGAGAGAAATAAGACATTTTAAAAAGGAACCAGCGCGGACGAAATTTTTTAATCTTTATATATAGAACATAACTCCTTTAAGATAAATCTGGTAATTACCGAAAATAATTTCATTCTTATTGCAAATCAGTATTCTATATCCCATATACTCTGAAATATAGTCTAATCTAAAGGCGATATCACAATATATAGTCGAAACAATATGTAGTCTGTTCTATAATATAGTCTAGTTTATAGTCTAGTCTATAGTCTGAACTATAGTCTAGTTTATAGTCTGGACTATAGTCTAGTCTATAGTCTGAACTATAGTCTAGTCTATAGTCTGGACTATAGTCTAGTCTATAGACTAGACTATAGTCTGTAGTCTGGACTATAGTCTGTAGTCTGGACTATAGTCTGTAGTCTGTACTATAGTCTAGTCTATAGTCTGGACTATAGTCTAGTCAATAGTCTGGACTATAGTCTAGTCTATAGTATATATTATAGTCTAGTCTATAGTCTCGAATATATTCTAGGCTATCGTTGGGAATATAGCCTGGGCTATAGTCTAGTCCATATTCGCGACTATAGTCTAGTCTATAGTTTCGACTACAGTTTAGTCTATAGTCTGGACTATAGTCTAGTCTATAGTTTCGACTATAGCCTAGTCTATAGTCTGGATTATAGTCCAGTCTATAGTCTGGACTATAGTCTAATCTATAATCTCGACTATAGTGTAGTCTATAGTCTGGACTATAGTCTAGTTTATAGTCTCGACTGTAGTATAGTCTATAGTCTCGACTATATTCTAGTCTATAGTCCAGTTTATAGTCTGGACTATAGTCTAGTCTACAGTTTGAACTAAATCCAGTCTATAGTATGGTCTATAGTCTAGTCAATAGTTTGAACTAAATCTAGTCTATAGTCTAAACTATAGTCTAGTCTATAGTTTGAACTAGTCTAGTCTATAGTCTGGACTATAGTCTAGTCTATAGTTTGGACTATAGTCTAGTCTTTAGTCTCAACTATTGTCTAGTCTATAGTCTCGACTATAGTCCAGTCTATAGTCTCGACTATAGTCCAGTCTATAGTCTCGACTATAGTCTCGACTATAGTCTATTCTATAGTCTCGACTATAGTCTATTCTATAGTCTCGACTATAGTCTATTCTATAGTCTCGACTATAGTCTAGTCTATAGTCTCGACTATAGTCTAGTCTATAGTCTCGACTATAGTTTAGCCTTTAGCCTGTACTATAGACTATAGTCTATAATCTGGACTATAGTCTAGTCTATAGTCTGCACAATAGTCTAGTCTATAGTCTGGACTACAATCTAGTTTATAGCCTGGGCTATAGTCTATAATCTGGAATACAGTCTAGTCTGGACCATAGTCTAGTCTATAGTCTGGACTATAGTCTAGTCTAGTCTATAGTCTGGACTATAGTCTAGTCTATAGCCTGGACTATAGTCTAGTCTATAGTCTGGACTATAGTCTAGTCTCTAGTCTGGACTATAGTCTAGTCTATAGTCTGGACTATAGTCTAGTCTATAGTCTGGACTATAGTCTAGTCTATAGTCTAGTCTGCAGTCTAGTCTATAGTCTGGACTATAGTATAGTTTATAGTCTGGACCATAGTTTAGTCTATAGTCTGTACTATAGACTAGTCTTTATTCTATACTATAGTCTATTCTATAGTCTGAACTATAGTCTAGTCTATAGACTGGATTAAAGTCGAATCTATAGTTTAATCTATAGTCTAGACTATAGTATAGTCTATAGTGTGAACTATAGTATAGTCTATAGTCTGGACTATGGTATAGTCTATAGTCTGGACTATAGTATAGTCTGAACTATAGTCTAGTCCGTAGTCTGGACTATAGTCTAATGTCTGGACTGTATTCTAGTCTAAAGTCTAAATAGCTCGAAATCAAAGCTGCAGAGATCATTTTTAGGTTTTAAAATTTTACTCAACTCTAGGAAAACTACAGTTTCGCATTTTCCGGAAATTGAAGGCGTAAAATTATAATTTCCAATTTTCTTTATGCAAAACAAATCAATAAAATGTAAAATATGACTTTTGTTTCCTAGTCTAGAGGCCAGTTATTATTCATTTAGTGACAGGGTTGGAAAAGTCTGATTAAGTATATAAAAATTACAAAGAAATTTCTAAAAATAAATTCTGATATTTAACACCCAAAGAACAAAGTCCGTATAATTATGACTACACAAAATTACAGTTACATTATTAATTATGATGTTATTGTTAAAAAAAAAGTATTGACAGAGTAGTAAAAGAAAGATTTCTTAAACAAATTTCTGTATTATAAATGTTATGAACATTGCTAGGGTCTAGCAGCAGATGTTGGTATAGAGTGCAGAGGATTGTGCTACTTCTGCCGACGGTTTTCTGTAATGAATCAATTCTTTTAAATCTTCCTTAAGGATTTATTAATTTCTTATCAATTTCCATTTTACGACTTAAAACACACTTATTTTACACAATCGCCACAAATGGACAAAAGAACAATTGAATTTGTTTTTTTTTTAATACAATTGCCATTGTTTTTTTGTATGAATATTAGAGCGTTATAATAAATTACAACAAATAAAAAATCGTTTATAAAACTCAAGTTGCATGTCGTATTAAAATAATTATTAATATTTTATAAACATATTTAATTGCTTATCATATTTTTTTAATACTTAATTTGTTTTCAACAATAAGTAGGTATTTATTAATCATAATCTTTATAATAAAAATGCATTTTTTTTATTTATATTTATTTTACAGGTGTGAACCCAAGCCACAGACAGCCTGAACGATATTTGTTTTTTTTTTTGTATCTGATTAGATATTGGTCATGTTATAAATTGAATTTAAAGTATGAAGGGTCTAGAGGAGGAATTAACAACAAATGTACAATTGATTTCGATTAAAAAGCAAGAAAATATTTTAACAATGGATGCGATAAGCGATAATCCAGAAGAAACTGGTAAGTCCTACTATAACAAAAATTACTTGTTAAGGTTTTAGTTTTGCAATTTTCCAAAGAAAAACTATTTTCTATCAAATTGCATTTAATAACTATTTAGACAATTTGTTTTTATGTTTTTTCTTTTAAATATGATTAATTATTTCATGGGCTTTGCATTGAACAATAAATACTGTCTGGTTGATAACCTAATTCATATATATGTATATATATTGACACTCACAAAAGATCATACAAATATTCAAACATACATATCAGTGTCATTAGTTAATGAGTCTGTCTGTCTCTTATAATTTTTTGTCTTATAAATAATAAATAATACCCCAGTATTATTTAAATATAAGTACTACAACAACAATAAAAACAAGTATAATTAAAGTATATTATTTATTTATATAAACATTTAAGACATCGAATTGCAACACAAGTCTGTGTATTCGGTTATTACGAATTTTATAGATCGACATCTTTATCACAAAGTCTAAGACTCTAACCAGAGATTATAAAGAAATGGCAAGCCCTTTTCTGAAAAGGGGCGTAATTAACCACGCAGTGAAGTTGTTAATCAAAATTCTTCTTTTAGAAATTTGTTAAAGAAATATCGAGTTTGAAGTCTTGATTATAGATAAGTCTATAGTCTTGACTATAGATCAGTCCACGGTATTGACTATAGATCAGTCTATAGTTTTGACTATAGACCAGTCTACATTCTTGACTGTAGATCAGTCTTCATTATAGATCAGTCTGTAGTTATGACTAGAGATCAATCTATAATCATGACTATATACCAGTCTATAGTCTTGACTATGGACCTATATATAGCCATATATATATAGTTTTGACTATGGACTAGTCTATAGTCTTGACTATAGACCAGTCCATAGTCTTGACTATAGACCAGTCTCTAGTCTTCACTATAGACCAGTCTATAGTCTTCACTATACACCATTCCATAGTCTTGATTAAAAACTAGTTTATAGTCTTCATTATAAACTATTCTATAGTCTTGACTATAGACCAGTCTATAGTTTTGACTATGGACTAGTCTATAGTCTTGACTATAGACCAGTCCATAGTCTTGACTATAGACCAGTCTCTAGTCTTCACTATAGACCAGTCTATAGTCTTCACTATACACCATTCCATAGTCTTGCTTAAAAACTAGTTTATAGTCTTCATTATAAACTATTCTACAGTCTTGACTATAGACCAGTCTATAGTCTTGACTATAGACCAGTCTATAGTCTTCATTATAAACTATTCTACAGTCTTGACTATAGACCAGTCTATAGTCTTGACTATAGACCAGGAACTATGGAATGGTGTATAGTGAAGACTATAGACTGTTCTATAGTGAAGACTAGAGACTGGTCTATAGTCAAGACTATGGACTGGTCTATAGTCAAGACTATAGACTAGACCATAGTCAAAACTATAGACTGGTCTATAGTCAAGACTATAGAATAGTTTATAATGAAGACTATAAACTAGTTTTTAATCAAGACTATGGAATGGTGTATAGTGAAGACTATAGTCTGGTCTATAGTGAAGACTAGAGACTGGTCTATAGTCAAGACTATGGACTGGACTATAGACCAGTTTATAGTCTTGACTATAGAACAGTTTATAGTCTTGACTATAGAACAGTCTATAGTCTTGACTATAGAACAGTCTATAGACTTGACTAGAGAACAGTCTTTAGTCTTGACTAGAGAACAGTCTTTAGTCTTGACTATAGAACAGTCTATAGTCTTGACTATAGAACAGTCTATAGTCTTGACTATAGAACAGTCTATTGTCTTGACTATAGAACAGTCTATAGTCTTGACTATAGAACAGTCTATAGTCTTGACTATAGAACAGTCTATAGTCTTGGCTATAGAACAGTCTATAGTCTTGACTATAGAACAGTCTATAGTCTTGACTATAGAACAGTCTATAGTCTTGACTATAGAACAGTCTATAGTCTTGACTATAGAACAGTCTATAGTCTTGACTATAGAACAGTCTATAGTCTTGGCTATAGAACAGTCTATAGTCTTGACTATAGACGAGTCTATAGTTTTGACTATAGATCAGTATATACTCCTGACTGTAAATTAGTCTTTACAGTCTTGACTAGTCTTTGGTCTTGACTATAAATCAGTCTATAGTCTTGACTTTTAGTCTTGACTAAAGATCAGTCTATAGTCTTGACTATAGACCAGTCTATAGCCTTGACTATAGATCGGTCCATAGTCTTGACTTTAGATCAGTTTATAGCTTTGACTATAGATCAGTCTTTAGTCTTGACTAAAGATCAGTCTTGACGAAAGATCAGTCTATAGTCTTGACGATAAACCAGTCTATAGTCTTGACGATAAACCAGTCTATAGTCTTGACTATAGACCAGTTCGGTCCATAGACAAACTATAATTTGGTCCATATACTGTTGTATTGTAACGTTATCAGAACAATAAATCTATACTAACTCTATGATAAAACTAATGTGTGTAACAGCCATAATTTTCCACCGAAACAATTAAAATTTAATTATTGCATTTTCTGTGCAAATGACTTGTAGAACTAAAAAAATAACCTGATATTGACACAATTTTTATCTTTATTGTTCGGTGTTGTTTTTTTTTTTAATAAACGATCAATATAATATTATTGGAGAATAACAAAAAAGGGCATTTGAAATAAAAAAAATTATTAACAATTAATAATAACTAGTTAAAATCACGTGTAACGCAAAACAACCACAACTATAGAACAAATTTAAATATAGAGTTAAACAAAACAAAAAAAAGTTACAAAACATTATTTTTTTATAATTTACTTTGTTTGATTTTATTTAATTTTTTTGTAAAGTGTGTGCTTTTTATTGTTTTTTTCCTACTGAAGTGACTAATTTCCATAATTCTTAAGAAAAACACAAGGGCTGAATGTATGAATGACTGGCTGACGACTGGCTATATGTAAATTCCATGTGACTGGATTACCCCCACTAGCCCCAAAGTATAAAAAAATAAATAAAAAGACACCATGAGCCAGGGCTTTAACATATGCAAAACACTCGATTCTTATTTTCTGTTGCTTTTTTTTGTTGTTATTAATTTTTGCATAAATACAAATAATTCCTAACAGAATTTAAAATACCCTACTAAAGTTAACAATATGGTGATATATTGAGGAAACTTTATAGGCCGGCTGTATTTCTTTTTATTTCTACACGACTTCTATCCTTGTCGGAGGATGTTGTTCGACAAAAAAATAAAGGAAAAAGTAGCAATTATTCAAGTACTCAGAGTAGGTACATTTTCATTTTTGTCACTTGAATTGTATTTGTATGTTATGCTTGTCTCCTGATGTAGGAGTGTAAAGTAGTAAATGAACGTTCGCACTGAAACAGTGGGAGACAAAAGTGGGTAACTATAGCTGAAAAGCTTCATTTGGTAACACTGAGCTTATATTACCAACGAATGCATTTAATAAGGATTATAGTCTGGTCCAAAATGTCTAACTTTAACTTTAATCTGGACTCGTATTGTCTAGAGTCAGGATTATAGTCAATAGTCTAGTCTATAGTCTAGTCTATAGTCTAGTCTATAGTCTAGTCTATAGTCTGGTCTATAGTTAGTCTATAGTCTGGTCTATAGTCTAGTCTATAGTCAGGTCTATAGTCTAGTCTATAGTCTAGTCTATAGTCTAGTCTATAGTCTAGTCTATAGTCTAGTCTATAGTAGTCTATAGTCTAGTCTATAGTCTAGTCTATAGTCTAGTCTATAGTCTATCTTTAGTCTAGTCTATAGTCTAGTCTATAGTCTAGTCTATAGTCTAGTCTATAGTCTAGTCTATAGTCTAGTCTATAGTCTAGTCTATAGTCTATGTCTTCATAGTCTAGTCTATAGTCTAGTCTATAGTCTAGTCTATAGTCTAGTCTATAGTCTAGTCTATAGTCTAGTCTATAGTCTAGTCTATAGTCTAGTCTAGTCTAGTCTATAGTCTAGTCTATAGTCTAGTCTATAGTCTAGTCTAGTCTATAGTCTAGTCTATAGTCTAGTCTATAGTCTAGTCTAGTCTATAGTCTAGTCTATAGTCTAGTCTATAGTCTAGTCTAGTCTATAGTCTAGTCTAGTCTAGTCTATAGTCTAGTCTAGTCTATAGTCTAGTCTAGTCTAGTCTAGTCTAGTCTAGTCTAGTCTAGTCTAGTCTAGTCTAGTCTAGTCTAGTCTAGTCTAGTCTAGTCTAGTCCAGTCTAGTCTAGTCTAGTCTATAGTCTATAGTCTAGTCTACAGTCTAGTCTAGTCTATAGTCTTGTTTATAATCCTGTCTATAGTCTATTCTATAGTTTTGTCCGCGGTTTTGTCTTCAATTCAATGCAAAATTCAAATTTTGAAGATCTGTTGGTATTTGAAAAACGTTTGAGAAAGTTAATAGCGGAGGCTTTTAAACTTTATTTGTAACTTTTTCTCTAAGATTTTTTTTATCATTAATTAATTGCATGTCTACCAGACTGGACTTTGTACCAAACAACTACCATACATAGTTAACCAAAAGCGGAAGAATATCGATCAATAAAAAGACATTCCGTCTGATGAGTTGCAAAACTATTAAATTAAATAAGTCAAGAACAAAAATTTTAACACGAGCTTTCATCGCAACCGGTTTAACTATACAAAACCAAAGTTTGTCTAGACTGAAAAAATATACCGGCAGGTCTAAAATTGAACTTGTTTGTAAGACAAACAAACAATAATAATAATAATAAAACACCTATAATAGAGTTAACCACAATGGCCTTTAAATGACTGACTGACTGATTGACCGAACGATGAGGATGGTCATAGAAAATAATTTAAAAAAAAACTTTAATTTAAAAGCAAAAATACACAATAGATTTTAGGCATAAATTATAGTTTGTTTACAAAAAAAAAAATTAAATAAATAAATTACTAAAGTGTTAAGTAAAAGGAATTTTTGTAGTTTTTGTTGTTGTTAAGCTAAATAAAATTCCAAGCAGTGGAAGTAAAATGCCGGCTTTTTGAACTTAAATAACCTCAACTGGCTGCTTAAAAAAAGTCATTTAAATTTTACTTAGTTTTTGTTATAAAAAATTTTGCTCTTCACTGTTTTCGTTTTATATAGAAATGAAGAATTACTTACATGCCTTCATTTGAGTAGTTTATTTTATGAAAAAAAAAAGAAAAATGAAAAAAATAACATATCAAAGCCCTGCATTTCAAAGCCCTTACGAGCAACAACTTAGTCAGCCAGGCAAGACACGATTTTTTACATGAACATGACAAGCATTTTATAAAAAAAAAATAAAAATTTTTTTCTTTGCATTTTGTTTGTTGATGTAAGAGCAACTATAAAAATATGTTTTCTGACGACAACAAAAATTATTGTTGTTCAGCAGTTTTTATTCTTTAAATACTATTTTTTGCATTTTATTTTGTTTCATTAACTGCAAACAAATGCATTTGTTGTTGTTTAAACCGGGAAGGGAAGTGTCACTAAAGAAATAAAGTCAAAATGCTGCAAATTGCAGCAGAAACACATTTGTTTTTGTTTTTCTTTTTTCATAATAATTTATGATTCATACTTTATATCCATGTTGTTTTTGTTGTTACATTTCCCTCTGCTGATTTACAAATTTTTTTGTAAATTAATCTTGTGAATGTTAAAAAGCCGATAAAAATATTTGTCACAAATAAACATGTTTTCGTTTTCGTTTTTTTAATTGCCAGTTTAAAAGAGATTGTAAGTTTAATGGTGAGAAAATAACAAATTAAGAAAAATTAAAAAAAAACTGATTTGAAAACATTCTGAAATTTTCTGAAGCTGAAAACATGCAGATTTGAGGACAACTAAAGAAGGATTTGTAAACTTCTAAAATATTAAACTTTTGAAAGTGTGACAGTCACTTAAGCCCTGTTCATCTCTTTGTATGTTAAATACTCTGGAGGGCTTAACATGAGCTACTGCCTTAATGGTCTAAGCTCTTTTTCAACCACAATATAAGCTAGAGCCGATTTATTACCGCCCCCTTCGTTATTTTTGCAAGGAATGACGGACACCATGTCCATGAAAAGGCAGTTTTCTCAAGTATTTCAGCTATATAAGTAGTCCCCGATCAATCTTCAGACTATATCTGAAGCCTTTCTCGACAACCACAGCCTTAACATGAGCTACTAACTTAACGGTCTAATAAGTGGTACCCGATCAATCTTCAGACTATATATGAAGCCATCCTCGACAACAACAGCCTTAACGTGAGCTATTACCTTAATGGTCTAAGCTCCTTTTCAACCACAATATGAGCTAGAGACGACTCATCACCGCACCTTGTGATTTGCAAGGAATGGCGGATACCATGTCCATGAAAATGCAGCGCTCTCAAGTATTTCAACTATATAAGTAGCCCCTGATCAATCTTCAGAAGCTTAAATAAACACAACATCTTTCGTTTCGGCAACAGCTCCTAAGTAGTGACGTATTTGATAGACCAAAGTATGGGGGCACTCTGGGGACACATTGCTATATATCAGATTTGAATAGAGTAAACCACTAAACATATCTCTCTCCAACACAAAGACTTATAAATTAATCACCATTCAAACTAACATACAGACTTTATATGCAACACATTCTCACATCTTGAACACACTCACTCAGCATCCTTTGATTTCTACTCATTTCCACTATATAGGCCCCACAGCTATTTCTGTACAAAGTTCTATTTAGTCGACAACAACACAGGTCTCACACCCTTTTCTCACTCAGCATTCCGTCTTTTTGATATCAACTCAATCCCTGTAAATAGTCTCTATAGGGTTCTATTTAGTAGACATACACACGGGAAATTTATTCCAAAATATTACACTCATCTCACCCTACTGGATACCTATGACTCACTCAGCATCTCGTACTTTTGATATGAACTTATTCCCCGTAAATAGTCCCCACATTCAATTATCTATAGGGTTCTATTTAGTAGACATACACAGGGGAAATTTTTTCCAAAATATTAACTCAGTCCCTGCAAATAGTTCCCACATTCAATTCTCTATGGAGTTCTATTTAGTAGACATACACAGGGGAATTTTTTTCCAAAATATTACTTACACTCATCTCACCTAACTGGACACCCTCACTCAGCAGCTTGATCTTTTGATATCTACTCATTCCCAATATATAGTCCCCACATTCAATCCTCTATAGCACCGCAAACTGATTGATTCATAAAAACATTCTCTTTTCGCGATTTTGGTTTCAACCATAACCACTACGTCTACTACGAAGGGACCTCTTCAATAAGCAGAATAAAACAAAGTCGAAGCACATTGTCTTGGTCCTTCGAATACTGAATTACATGACATTAGTTACTTAGGTTAGGTACTCTGGTGATATCCAGAATCAAATTACTTCCCCATTCAATAGTTTCGTCAGACTAGAGGTACTAAGAGCACCTTATTCGCCAAAATTGTAATAATAACAAGGTTTAACAAGGCGTTTAACCAAGGTAACATACATCTTAAAGAATGTTCGTCAAACATGTCTCATAACCAATTTTTATATTTCTCATTTAGTTGGTAATCAATATAATTATTTGATTCTATAGAAAGTGAAGTCGATTGAACGATGTTCTATCTGATATCTGTTCTTATGTTTATTGACAACAACTTTCTTAAGGCCTCAGATTTCTTTAAGAACCAGATCTTTAATAAATCTATCAGATATGCTTTCTAGAAGTTTGTTATCGAAATAAGAAAAATTGGTTCAGTAATAACGAAGTATAACTCCTAAAAAACCCCAAGATTTCTATACTATTAATATAGTATATAAAGTCTGTTGAGTTTTTCCGAAAAGTCATTAATTGAAAGCATATATCAGCCATCAGTTCATAATATACTTATGTATATATAACATCTTTCAGTCATCTATTTAACTTATCAAATACTCATTGTAAACCCCGTAAAATTAATTCATTAGTTGAGCAACTATTAAATAAATATTTGCCATATACTCTGTCTTACATTAAAATCAACAAATATTTACATTTAATATCTGACATTACATAAGTTTAACAAGATTTTTTCGATATTCAGGGGTAAACAACTAGCAAAACAGGTGTAATTAATGTAATGTCTAGCATAATAAAAATATTAATTTAAAGTAAATAAAAATATTTATATTTTAACAATATTGACATGTATTATTTATAATCTTATTTAAAATACATATATATTTGTATATATTTCGAAAGATATTTTTCTAATTGAAGTTCCACATTGATCATTTGAATTTGATATGAAATCGTGGTCCGAACTTAACTGATTTTAAAAAGCTAACCTAACCTAGCACGATCGCACAGATAGACAGACAGACAGTTGAAAGTTAGAATATCAAATCAGAATACTGATCAGATCTTTATATAGTGGCTATAAGAAATCATGGTCCCAACTTAACTGATTTTAAAAAGCTTCGTCTTTGCTTGGTATTGTATTTTTACGACAATATGTTAACCTTGATCGCACAGAGAGACAAACGGACAGTTGAAAGTTGTAAAATCAAATCAGAATACTGATCAGATCAGAATCTATTTAATTGATTTACCTTATGATGAGCGTAGAAATTTCCTGTACTAGCTCAGATCGATATTTTCTTTAGGTAGAAAGGTAGGTAAGCAGGATGTGCATGCGTTTACTGAAGACCCAATTGATTTCATCATACTGATCCTTTTTGAGATCTGTAAAGAGAAAAAGGTTAATAAATTAATACATTTCGATCTAGTTAGTTAACCAGAATCCTATCAATCAAATTAGTTGCACATAGAGATTATCTTTGAGATATTTAACCTAACCTGGCCTCCGGTAGGTTTGTGCTTAGTGTTCTAGTCTGATAGAGCGGAGGTCGTGGGTCCGATTCTCACCTGAGGCACTGGTTAAGGAGCGCACAACAGGCCCGATAGAGGCCTAGGTGTATTTCTTCGGATTCCATGTGTATACATCCTCCTTTCAAACTAACTAACTAACCCAGATAAATACATTAAATCTTACAGCAAATTTGGACCCAGCGTGTTGAACCTGTGTTCCGCCAAGACTGAGCTTTGTCTTTCCTTAATCTTGACGGTGTATGTATATTCGAACAACAGAACACTACACTGATCGGGAAGTTTGAAGGATACTTCCATTGTGTAATACATGAAAGCCACTTTCTACACCATGATTTAGAGATACTAATGGCTCTAAATCTTTAACAATCTGTTTTGAATCCATTTTATTAAAACATGATTTATAGGTTCAGTAATCAATGTTAACTGGAATTTATCCCAGACAATTGTGTATGGAGGAGGGAGTGACCTGACTGAGTTATAAGTCATGTACCAACTGTCTTGAGTCAAACGCCTTGTCTTACGTCAGGCTTAAATTGAGCCTTAAGTAGTGTGTGTGTGTAATCGTGTGTGTTAAAATTTAGTTTACATGTCATAGGAGCTATTACGATCATACGAACGGTATGACAAAAATAGGTATATCTTTTAAGATCTCCTTGTTCTTGTTTTCTTTGCCCAGATGTTAGTCTTCAAAATTCTATCAAAGTACGATCGCTTTATAAAACGAGATTTTTACTACTATGATCTTGTTTTCTCTGCACAGATGTCTGGAAAATTCTATCAAAGTACGATCGCTTTGTAAAACGTCAAATATGATCATGACTTTGAATGATCTGTCTAGCAACGGCAGAGTGTAATAAATTAGCTCTCTAATGCTTTTGTGAAAGCGAAAGTGTTTATGAGAGAGTTGTTTGCTAAAAGCTGTGTGAGCTTACTTACGTTTGAAACCCAAAAAGCTTTTGTTCTACAACTGATCTAAGTTAAATTTTAAAATGTTTATTTCCTTAAGAATAGTAGTTAAAAGAACAAAAAGAGAGTGAAAAGCCAAAGAGTGAAAAAATTAACACTCTAATTGCATTTATGAAAGTGAGAGTGTTTATGAGAGAGCTTTTTGTTAAAAGCTGTATGAGCTTTTATACGTTTCAAAGACAAAGATCTTTTGTCTGATAACTATTCTAGGGCAGAGAATGAAAAACTAGCTCTCTAATTGCATTTGTGAAAGTTAGAGTGCATATGAGAGAGCTTTTTGTTAAAACCTATGTGAGCTTATTTATGTACGTTGGAAAGCTAAAGTGCTGTTGTCTGATAATTGCATTTGTGAAAGTGAGAGTGTTTATGAGAGAGCTTTTTGTTAAAAGCTGTATGAGCTTTCATACGTTTGAAAGACAAAGATCTCTTATCCAATAACTGATCTAGGGTAAATTTTTATCGGGTACCGATAGAGAATGAAAAACTAGCTCTCTAATTGCATTTGTGAAAGTGAGAGTGCATATGAGAGAGCTTTTTGTTAAAACCTATATGAGCTTGCGTACGTTGGAAAGCTAAAAAGCTCTTGTCTGATAATTGATCTAGGGCTAATGTTAAGACGATTATTTCTTTAAGAATAGTGTAGAGAAGAGAGAACGAAAGCTCTTGTCTGATAATTTATCTAGGGCAAATTTTAAGACTGTTACTTCTTTAAGAATAGTAGAGAAGAGAGAAGTAAAACAAAGATCGATCGTTACTTAAGACTAATCTCTACAGTATTGAGAAAATATAGTTTTTTATAGAACGTTTACTTCTTTAAGAATAGTGTAGAGAAGAGAGAAGTAAAACATAGATCGATCGTTACTTAAGACTTATCTCTGCAGTATTGAGAAAATATAGTTTTTTATAGAATTGGAATAAGAATTGGGCAGCAACAATCTAAATCTAAGGGACCAAATTTCCTCCGAATTTTCTCTTTAAAATGAGAGCTTTTAATAGACCTAAAATACTTAAGAAGATTGATCATAAATCAGATTACCAAGGGCTAAGCTTTGAGTTAACTCCATTAAGAAAAGGAATCGAAAATACTTATTTCCAGTTCAACGAAATTTCGGGTTAAGATGAGTTTTAGGGATTTCTAGTTGAAAAACCCCGACATCTTTAACCAGATGACTTAACAGATTTATAGGTTTTTCTTAAAATGAATAAATTTTTTTTTTAAATATAAAGATTTCTTGATTAACACTTACACATACTTAGAAAAATGAAAAAAAAAATTTATTATATTTTGTTAATATTTTGCATGGAAGAGTGTCGTAAAAATTGTTTATGACTTTTTTTCTTTTTTTAATAACAAGACAAACATAATTATAGAGACATGGTGGTAGTGGCTAATATGGGTGTTTGCATAGACAACATACCTAGAGTAAGACAAATACAGCTTTAAATGTATGTGTGTGTTTAAGTTGCTGGGTAAGTGTGTATGTGTGTGTTAGACTGAGCATTTATTGTGATAAGACATATCTAACTTTTTGATTTGTATGTTATTTTGTTGCTGCTTTCATTAAGTTCTAAAGCTTATTTATTATTTGTGAGCAATAACAACACCGGCAGCAATAGCAATATCAACAACAATACTTATTGTTGTGTTTGAATATTTTCACTCTCTTTTTTTTCTCTCTTGTTTAGTTTTCTATGTATATTTTTAATATTTTTCTTTTTATTTTGTTTGCTTTGACTTGTTTTAAAGGGGCCGGCGATCTTAGATTTGCTGTTGATATATTTGTTGTTGTTGTTGTTGCTGCTAGTGTTGTTGTTGTTAGTTAGTTAGTTGTGTTGTATTAGCAATCGTAGTATTAACCGAAGACGTTGATTAGTGTTAAATTTGTATAAAGCTTCTAGCTGTAGCCTGCTTGCTGCCTTCTTGCCACCCTGAGCAGTTGTAATCGTAGTTTTGTTAACAATTTTTGTTGGTTTATTTTTATTATTATATATATTTTTTAATTATTTATATTTTTTCGCCAACTCTGACAACCAATTCATTTATACTGCTATCAACCAGCAACAGCAACAAAAACAATAAAAAAATATATACAACAAGACACAATAAAATACAGTTTAGTACGTGTCTACAACATTTCTATAGATTTAGTCGGCATTTTGCGTTAGAACATAACGATCGTGTATTTTTGGATTTGTGAGAAAATTTTTTTGCGGGTTTTTTTTAAAAAACGTCTTTACTTGAAACGTAATTTTTTTTAAAATATAAGTAAATAATTTTTATACAAAAATAAAATCAAGTGAAAAATTTTGCAGAAAAATTATAAAAAAAAATTTAAAAAAAAAATTTTTTTCAAATTTAAATTTTTTTTAAAAATTAAAAAAGAAACTTTTTAAAAAATTATTAAAAATATAACAAAACAAACAAAATGCTCATATTTAAGAATTTATTAAAATTTTGCTAAAAGCAAATTCAGACACAAAACACTGCCTGCTCCCATAGACCCATCAGTTCCGTCTAATAATAACAAAACTAAATGCTAAAAATTAACAGCAAAAAATTAAAAAATTGTGAAAAAATTTTTTCAAATAGAAAATAAACAAAAAAATTACCATAAATAAAAAAAACAAATAAACAAATACTAACTAGAAAAAAAATCAATATTTATTTAAGATTTCTTATTAAGTGTGCGGCTCAAGTTAATTTGTTTAACAAAATTATAAAAAAAACCCTATTCTCCTTATAACCATTTTTTTGAAAAAAAAAGTGACAGTCTAGTCAATTCACACATATATAACTTAAATAAAGTGTTTTTAAAAAATATTTTTAAAATAAAAAAAAAAAATAAATTCTAATGTAAAATACACAAAAAAAAACAAAATTCATTTAAGCCTTAAAAACAAATATTAAATTTTAAGCTAAACAAAAATTCTATTAAATAATTAACAAAACGCCAGTATAACATCCATAACAATCTGGTAGCCAATGTTGCCAAATATGCTCAAAATGAAAACGGAAATTATCACTGGCAATGGCTTCGATGATTCATATATGTTTGAGGATCATTTATTACACATGATAGGTAAATATTAATTTAAGCCATTGTTTTTTTAACTAACACTTTTTAAAGTTTTTTAATTAAAAGCATAAAGTTTTGAAAATTTAAAAAAATAAAAACACATTAAAAGTTTTTATGATGTCTGCTTCGTAACATAAAAAAGAAGTGTCTGGTTAACCATTCAGTATTATTAAAAGTTATAATGGCTTTCTTACTATTTAATTTTTTAAAATTAAATAGAAAAAACTAAATTGTTTACAAACAAACAATAATATTTTATAGAAATTTACTTTGTTTTATATCGGAATTTTTTCGCTAAAATAAAGCAACAACAAAATTGTAATGGAAAGTTTAAAATTTGCTTATGTTTCTTCGAACCAGACCTTAGATCAACTGAATTCTTGTAGCTCTATCAGTCCAAATTTTACTAATTTCTTCTTCAGTTCTAGTTCTGTTCTAGTTCAGTTCTAGTTCTGTTCTAGTTCTAGTTCTGTTCTAGTTCTGCTCTAGTTCTGTTCTAGTTCTGTTCTAGTTCTGTTCTAGTTCTGTTCTAGTTCTGTTCTAGTTCTGTTCTAGTTCTGTTCTAGTTCTGTTCTAGTTCTGTTCTAGTTCTGTTCTAGTTCTGTTCTAGTTCTGTTCTAGTTCTGTTCTAGTTCTGTTCTAGTTCTGTTCTAGTTCTGTTCTAGTTCTGTTCTAGTTCTGTTCTAGTTCTGTTCTAGTTCTGTTCTAGTTCTGTTCTAGTTCTGTTCTAGTTCTGTTCTAGTTCTGTTCTAGTTCTGTTCTAGTTCTGTTCTAGTTCTGTTCTAGTTCTGTTCTAGTTCTGTTCTAGTTCTGTTCTAGTTCTGTTCTAATTCTGTTCTAATTCTGTTCTGTTCTAGTTCTGTTCTAGTTCTGTTCTAGTTCTGTTCTAGTTCTGTTCTAGTTCTGTTCTAGTTCTGTTCTAGTTCTGTTCTAGTTCTGTTCTAGTTCTGTTCTAGTTCTGTTCTAGTTCTGTTCTAGTTCTGTTCTAGTTCTGTTCTAGTTCCGTTCTAGTTCTGTTCTAATTCTGTTCTAATTCTGTTCTGTTCTAGTTCTGTTCTAGTTCTGTTCTAGTTCTGTTCTAGTTCTGTTCTAGTTCTGTTCTAGTTCTGTTCTAGTTCTGTTCTAGTTCTGTTCTAGTTCTGTTCTAGTTCTGTTCTGTTCTAGTTCTGTTCTAGTTCTGTTCTAGTTCTGTTCTAGTTCTGTTCTAGTTCTGTTCTAGTTCTGTTCTAGTTCTGTTCTAGTTCTGTTCTAGTTCTGTTCTAGTTCTGTTCTAGTTCTGTTCTAGTTCTGTTCTAGTTCTGTTCTAGTTTTGTTCTAGTTCTATTCTAGTTCTGTTCTAGTTCTATCTAGTTCTGTTCTAGTTCTGTGCTAGTTCTATTCTAGTTCTGTTCTGCTTGTGTTATAGTTGTGTTCTAGTTCTAGTTCTAGTTCTGTTCTAGTTCTGTTCTGTTCTAGTTCTGTTCTAGTTCTGTTCTAGTTCTGTTCTAGTTCTGTTCTAGTTCTGTTCTAGTTCTGTTCTAGTTCTGTTCTAGTTCTGTTCTAGTTCTGTTCTAGTTCTGTTCTAGTTCTGTTCTAGTTCTGTTCTAGTTCTGTTCTAGTTCTGTTCTAGTTTTGTTCTAGTTCTATTCTAGTTCTGTTCTAGTTCTGTGCTAGTTCTATTCTAGTTCTGTTCTGCTTGTGTTATAGTTGTGTTCTAGTTCTGTTATAGTTCTGTTCTAGTTATGTCCTAGTTCTAGTTCTGTTCTCTTCTAGTTATATTCTAGTTTCTTGTTCTGTTCCAGTTCAGTTCTTGTATTATTCGCGATAATCATTAAAACTTTTAGCCGTTTCTAATTCTTTATAATTTGCTTTAATTTAAAATTAGCCACAAAATTTATTAATTGTTGTGTTTGCAAACATTTAACAAAATAGTTTGTTAGCACTATTTTTTATAGTTTTTTTTTTTTTTTTGTTTATTAATCTAAATGATTACTTTAAACTTGGCAACAAGTGTTTGTTTACTAGCAAACTATTTCAAAATAGAGAATTTTATCAATAACAAAAAAATAAATATACTATATTTATATATAGTTTAGCAAATTTTAGTGTTAATATTTATGGGTTCAACAACCCATAAATAAAGTGAGTGCATAAGTCCTGGTAGTAAAGGGATAAATAATTTTAAGCAGAAAATAACAGCTCAACAATTATGCCATTGACTATGAAATAACAGAAGGAATAGACGTTAAATTTAAAGATAATTTTATGATTATTTTTTTAAAATTTATTACTGTCTGTGAATGATAGAGAATGAAATTTTATTTTTTTCAACAATTATTTTAAAGATAAACAAAAAATGGTGAATCACAAAATTTTTGTTTGTTTTAGCTCTCGCTGACTTTTCAACAATTATTTGGTAGTTAAATGTTAAATAAGAAACAAATACTCGAAAATAAATATATTGCAATAAGTGGTAGATTTTAATACACTGTAGTCTATACCAACCTGCAAGCAACCTTGACAGAGGTAGTAAATTGTTAAGGGTATTCATGTATGTAGTTTTGATATCTAACCAACAACCATATATTAATTTAGTCAATCGTATGTAAAATTATTGTTTTTCAACTACACAAATAAATAATAACATTAATAATAAAAGTAACCAAAAAAAAAAAGAAACAATTGTATACGTAATAAAACAATTAAACTGATAATACAGACATACAATACATAAGTTTTTTTCTATACAAGAAGCCAACATGCACGATACTTAACGATTATAAAGAACTATATAGAAATGTATGTAGATATTTAGTGATGTATATATGATTGATGTTACATACAGCTAAATATATTTATATATGTATATTTTTTTAATGTATTTGTATGTTGTTAAATTACTGTTATCAAAACTTTTATGTTGTTTTTTTTTTTGGTGTTTTTGCTGAAAAAATTATTAAGAATATCGCAATATCAATTTATATATATATAATGATACACTTGAAATATTTTGTTATAGAAAAAAGTTTGCTTCCGGTAAAATAAATAAAAATAATTCTCCACCACTTAGTCTGATGTGTTAGCTCTCATTTGCTATATCAAACATTAAAATCCCTTAAAAATTGATAAAGTTATAGTAATTTTGCTGCAACAGCCTCATAATTAATATTAATCATACGCCACCTTATACACAAATTGAAAACTTAATACAAATTCCCTTTTAAGTTGGAAAAAGTGAAATATTAAAACAATTTATTTAAGAAAATGAAATAAAATTATTAACAAATTTATTAAATAAGTAACTTTTTTATTTCAAAGACAATAAATCTTTAAATATGCAAACTGTTTAATTAAGCACAAAATTGTCAATAAAATACACAAATTATCTAATTATTTATCTTAATTTATGGTAAAAAAATTATACAGGAAGTGTGTTATTATTGGTTAAATCAAAATTAAGACGTCATAACTACTTATAAGCAATAGTTAAAGCAGTTAATTAAAACAACTATATCGAAGCATTTTGTTAATAAAATTGATAATTAAAATGCTTTTCTGCCTCAATAAAAATTTGCTCTTATAAACACAAAATTTTCTTCAGTGTAAAATTTGCAATTTTTTGTGTGTTTTTTTTTACCAAAATAATCTTTTATTTTAGTTTTTTATTGATTTGACTCATAATCTTTATATAGTCATCATCAATTTATTTTTTTTTTCTTGTATTTCTTTTTTAACACTTCAACGCAATCGAATTGATAAGAAATAAAGGACGCTATTTTTCATTAGATGGGTGGTAGAAGGCGTTGTTATCAGATATTGATATGATCTATAAAAAAATTTGATCAACAAATACTACACAAAACAATATACTAACATTTTAATGCAATACTAAACCCCCTGGTTTTTATGATCGGGGTAAGAGCAGGGATTTACTGGAGTTATTTATTTTCGAAGAATTTTTTGATACTAAAGAATAGCAAAACAATTTTATGGAGAGTCACTTATAATAAGAAATGAAACCATTAATTTAAAGTTCAATTTAAAAACTCATACACAAAATAAAAATTCTAGGAATATTCGCGATAAGGAAATCTTAAAAAAAATTTTTAGAAATATTCTTATTCTTATTAATAGTTCAGTTATAGTTTAGTTCTAGTTCAGCTCTAGTTTAGATCTAGTTCAGTTCTAGTTCAGTTCTAGTTCAGTTCTAGTTCAGTTCTAGTTCAGTTCTAGTTCAGTTCTAGTTCAGTTCTAGTTCAGTTCTAGTTCAGTTCTAGTTCAGTTCTAGTTCAGTTCTAGTTCAGTTCTAGTTCAGTTCTAGTTCAGTTCTAGTTCAGTTTCTAGTTCAGTTCTAGTTCAGTTCTAGTTCAGTTCTAGTTTCAGTTCTAGTTCAGTTCTAGTTCAGTTCTAGTTCAGTTCTAGTTCAGTTCTAGTTCAGTTCTAGTTCAGTTCTAGTTCAGTTCTAGTTCAGTTCTAGTTCAGTTCTAGTTCAGTTCTAGTTCAGTTCTAGTTCAGTTCTAGTCAGTTCTAGTTCAGTTCTAGTTCAGTTCTAGTTCAGTTCTAGTTCAGTTCTAGTTCAGTTCTAGTTCAGTTCTAGTCAGTTCTAGTCAGTTCTAGTTCAGTTCTAGTTCAGTTCTAGTTCAGTTCTAGTTCAGTTCTAGTTCAGTTCTAGTTCAGTTCTAGTTCGGTTCTAGTTCAGTTCTAGTTCAGTTCTAGTTCAGTGCTAGTTGATTACTTGAATATAATGCGTAAAAAACAAATAAAATTATTATATAAAATATTTTTGACAGTGAACACTATTGGAACTAGGAGGCCACTAGCAGGGGATTCAGTCAACAACCAACACAAATCCAAAAAACAAACCATATCAGCTAGTAATAATTTATGATATTTGATAATATTTATTTTGAAATTCATAAAAAAAAACGAGTATTTTGGCATAATTTGCTAATAAACACAACTGTATGATATTAAAGGCTAAATGGTATTAAAAAATCCCTAAAGTTGGCAATATAAACGAAAATTTCAGTCTTTGGCTTATGATGTAGTTAAACAAAGACACAATCTCTCAAAAGTATGCAACAGTTTTCAAAAGTATGCAAATAGTTTTTACAATTCACACGTTCGTAATAGTCGAAGATGCTACTTTTAATTAAACTTGAATTTTACAGATAAATAGCGCAAATAATTGTCCATAAAATTACCTTAAATTTTACCTCTGATAATGTATTGCAGATTATTAAGCATTTCGATTACTTTAACCCATTAAAAAGAGTAATTGCTTCTTTATGTTTAAGTGCAAAAAAAATCTAGAACATTACGACAATACAATCAATTAACTATTATTGTTAATTGTATGCGTTTTAATCATATTTAAATATTGTTTGTACATGTTTTTTATTATAACTTTTTTTTAATTTTCATTTAATAAGCGCAAATGAATTGAGTGGCAATTAGAAGTAATAAAAAATTTAAAAATATTATTTCAAGTAATAAAACATCAAAAGGAAAAAAAAACTAAACTGACAACATGTCGAAATAGTTATTAAACATCTTAATTTGTTTATTATTAATTCGTTTTCGTCTTTAAGAAATTATAGCAATTATAAAGATTTTTCAAATAAATAGTTGCTAATTAAATTTCAATAAAAGTTTAAGTGCAATTCTAGAATAAAAAAAATGTATTTCAAAACAAGAGTTAGGTTAGGAATGTGGAGCTGAAGTAGAACTGAACTAAAACTGAACTAGAACTGAACTAGAACTGAACTAGAACTGAACTAGAACTGAACTAGAACTGAACTAGAACTGAACTAGAACTGAACTAGAACTGAACTAGAACTGAACTAGACCTGAACTAGAACTGAACTAGAACTGAACTAGAACTGAACTAGAACTGAACTAGAACTGAACTAGAACTGAACTAGAACTGAACTAGAACTGAACTAGAACTGAACTAGAACTGAACTAGAACTGAACTAGAACTGAACTAGAACTGAACTAGAACTGAACTAGAACTGAACTAGAACTGACTAGAACTGAACTAGAACTGAACTTAGAACTGAACTAGAACTGAACTAGAACTGAACTAGAACTGAACTAGAACTGAACTAGAACTGAACTAGAACTGAACTAGAACTGAACTAGAACTGAACTAGAACTGAACTAGAACTGAACTAGAAACTGAACTAGAACTGAACTAGAACTGAACTAGAACTGAACTAGACTGAACTAGAACTGAACTAGAACTGAACTAGAACTGAACTAGAACTGAACTAGAACTGAACTAGAAACTGAACTAGAACTGAACTAGAACTGAACTAGAACTGAACTAGAACTGAACTAGAACTGAACTAGAACTGAACTAGAACTGAACTAGAACTGAACTAGAACTGAACTAGAACTGAACTAGAACTGAACTAGAACTGAACTAGAACTGAACTAGAACTGAACTAGAACTGAACTAGAACTGAACTAGAACTGAACTAGAACTGAACTAGAACTGAACTAGAACTGAACTAGAACGGACTAGAACTGAACTAGAACTGAACTAGAACTGAACTAGACTGAACTAAACTTAACTGGATCTGAGAAATGGTGTCTCTGCTTATTTTTCAAAAGGTTAATTTTCTTAATCTACAGATCATACTTGGCATTTCCCAAGGCTGGACCAGTAAGATTGTTTGCATATCAAGTTAAATAATTTGTCTATAAATCCAAGTTGACCGCCAGTTCAATTAAATAACAATTACTTAGAATTTGAAGTCATTGTGGACCACTTTTTGCATGTTGGTAGATTTTTTTGTATTTCTCTTTTTATCTTCAACATCTTTTTTCGTTTTTATCCAAGAAAATTTCAAATGAAGCTTAACAATTAAGCAAATAATGGAGTAAATACATGCATCATATGAATCTCAATGTATTGGTGTTAGTAATTAACTATTTTAAGGTGCTAGTTTTTGATGTATGGTTTAGTATGTATAATGATCGTATTATAAAATAATAATCGCACTAGTCAGTTTAGTCGATTACTTAGTGTTGTGTTCTAAAATAGTGTGCAATTAAAGAATTTTCCTTGAACTACAGTGTGGCAAATAATCAACTACGTTTTTATTTCTTTATATTAGTCGCGCTAATTAGAATGTTTTTTTTTTTCAGCTATAAAATCTTTTTTTGCTGTTTTTAATTTTCATTAACCTGTTGGTTAGATTTTGCATATATGTACATATGTATGTAGTGTTACTTGTGTTAGTCTGTGTTACAGCCTTTCTGCCTATTTAGAACAATATTTTCAGAGATCATTTTTTATTTACGCTGCTCATAAAATAATTATAATACTTAATAATTTATAATAAAAAATATATAATTAAATTTGCTTTTTTCTCGTATTTAAATCTATAGTTGTTTTTGTTTGTTTTGGGAGATCTTTTTGTTATTAAAACATGTAGAGTTAATGGGGTCAAATTTTCTGGTTTATGTTTGTTTTCGTATTGTTGTAGTTGTTTATAACCTTTTGCTGATCTCTTTTCAACAATTTTCAACTAATATTAATTTATGTGTATTATTTTAATTGTTTTCAAGCATTTTAGTTTATTTTTAGCATAAATTAAAAATCTCTATTAACTAAATTGTTCTAATGATAGTGTTTAAGTTGGGGATCAGACTTGTGTTATGTCAAGTGTTAGCAATAATTGAAGTTTTAAAAATAAGAAAAATAAAAGTTAGAACTAATCGAGAAATAATTCTAGTTCTAGTTCAGTTTTCGTTCAGTTCTAGTTCAGTTCTAGTTCTAGTTCAGTTCTAGTTCAGTTCTAGTTCAGTTTTAGTTCAGTTCTAGTTCAGTTCTAATTCAGTTCTAGTTCAGTTCTAGTTCAGTTCTAGTTCAGTTCTAGTTCAGTTCTAGTTCAGTTCTAGTTCAGTTCTAGTTCAGTTCTAGTTCAGTTCTAGTTCAGTTCTAGTTCAGTTCTAGTTCAGTTCTAGTTCAGTTCTAATTCAGTTCTAGTTCAGTTCTAGTTCAGTTCTAGTTCAGTTCTAGTTCAGTTCTAGTTCAGTTCTAGTTCAGTTCTAGTTCAGTTCTAGTTCAGTTCTAGTTCAGTTCTAATTCAGTTCTAGTTCATTCTGTCAGTTCCTAGTTCAGTTCTAGTCAGTTCTAGTCAGTTCTAGTTCTAGTTCAGTTCTAGTTCAGTTCTAGTTCAGTTCTAGTTCAGTTCTAGTTCAGTTCTAGTTCAGTTCTAGTTCAGTTCTAGTTCAGTTCTAGTTCAGTTCTAGTTCAGTTCTAGTTCAGTTCTAGTTCAGTTCTAGTTCAGTTCTAGTTCAGTTCTAGTTCAGTTCTAGTTCAGTTCTAGTTCAGTTCTAGTTCAGTTCTAGTTCAGTTCTAGTTCAGTTCTAGTTCAGTTCTAGTTCAGTTCTAGTTCAGTTCTAGTTCAGTTTTAGTTCAGTTCTAGTTCAGTTCTAGTTCAGTTCTAGTTCAGTTCTAGTTCAGTTCTAGTTCAGTTCTAGTTCAGTTCTAGTTCAGTTCTAGTTCAGTTCTAGTTCAGTTCTAGTTCAGTTCTAGTTCAGTTCTAGTTCAGTTCTAGTTCAGTTCTAGTTCAGTTCTAGTTCAGTTCTAGTTCAGTTCTAGTTCAGTTCTAGTTCAGTTCTAGTAGTCTAGTTCAGTTCTAGTTCAGTTCTAGTTCAGTTCTAGTTCAGTTCTAGTTCAGTTCTAGTTCAGTTCTAGTTCAGTTCTAGTTCAGTTTCTAGTTAAGTTCTAGTTCAGTTCTAGTTTCAGTTCTAGTTCAGTTCTAGTTCAGTTCTAGTTCAGCTCTATTTCAGTTCTAGTTCAGTTCTAGTTCAGGTCTAGTTCAGTTCTAGTTCAGTTCTAGTTCAGTGTCTAGTTCAGTTCTAGTAGTAAAACCCTACCCTTCACAATTTGGCAGGTTCGATTATATTTATATTTTCATTATTAGCTTTTTATTATTATATTTTCTTAATTATATTTCACTTTTTTTAATTTATAATACTGAGTAAATTGTCTTGTAACTAACTACTTGTTGTCATATTAAATGTATATGAACTGGTACAGTACCTTTACAGCGCTGTTGTTTTCAAATTTTTGCCGCTAATGTTCGTTTTTAAAATCTATTTTTTTTTTTTTTTAATTTAAAGTCATTTAATTTCAGTGTTTTGCTTTTTAATTTTTGTTATTTTTATTTATTTTAAACAAAAAATAAATAAAAATAAAGTATTTTAACGATGAATTTGATCTTTGACACGCATATTTTAACGACGTGTATGCATATGAGTTTCTTGTTGTAAAATAAAATTAATTTGAAACTGAATACTGAAACAAGCAAACAGTTTGTTAGTTGACTCATTTGTACAGTGATGAGAAAAAGTGGACAAATATTTTGTATTATACGATCTCCTTTATAAATATCACCATAGTCAACGATTGTATGCGATGCAAATGGTAGTAGTTATTGAAAATTATACCAGTTTTAGTTCTCACTGTAACTAGAGTATTGAGGACTATTATGCAAATTGACCAATACAATAACAATAACGCTTTATACATTCTCACATGCATGCATACTGATAGGTGGAAAACCCAGCAGTTCTGCAAGCGAACAATTCTCATTTAGAGTTATGAAGTAACCTGGGGGGAGAACGGGAGACAGCATTATACTTTTGTTAAAGTAATAATTTCAGAATCTCCTTCCCGAACTACTGGGCATCAATTATTAAGGCAAACAACTCATACTTGTATGATTGTTTGATTTGTACATGACTTTAGTTTAATTTTAATAAAAATACACATGTATGAGCAATTTTTTTTTTAATATTTATTTTACAAAAAATATAGTTGTTGGTTGTTTTTATTGAAAAGAAAAACACACACACCAACTGCAGCAACCAATAGCTTACAATAAAGCACCAATATATTGCCACTGATAACAACTGATAAGACCTGTATGAGTTGCATGTATTTATATGCCGATTTTGTATATTTCTTTAATCAATAAATTTTTTATTGCTCTTTTTTGTTTAAATTAATAGGTGAGTGTTTAAGAAAAATAATATATAAATAAATAATTAATGATTAATACGTTTTTGCGAATAGCTACAGTCACAAACATTTTTAAATCCAGCGCATATTTCTGAAACCAACAAGAAAAATGTTTGCCAAAAATTATATTTAATATAAATTTTTATTTTTTTTATTTATTTTTATTAAATATGCTATTTATATGAATTAAAAAATAAACTAAAGCAGACTATAAAATACCCTAAAGTTTGTTAGGAAACTGAACGAAAATTGAACTAAAAATACTATATAGAACTGAACTAGAACTGAACTAGAACTGAACTAGAACTGAACTAGAACTGAACTAATAGAACTGAACTAGAACTGAACTAGAACTGAACTAGAACTGAACTAGAACTGAACTAGAACTGAACTAGGACTGAACTAGAACTGAACTAGAACTGAACTAGAACTGAACTAGAACTGAACTAGAACTGAACTAGAACTGAACTAGAACTGAACTAGAACTGAACTAGAACTGAACTAGAACTGAACTAGAACTGAACTAGAACTGAACTAGAACTGAACTAGAACTGAACTAGAACTGAACTAGAACTGAACTAGAACTGAACTAGAACTGAACTAGAACCTGAACTAGAACTGAACTGAACTGAACTAGAAACTGAACTGACTAGACTGAAACTAGAACTGAACTAGAACTGAACTAGAACTGAACTAGAACTGAACTAGAAACTGAACTAAGAACTGAACTAGACTGAACTAGAACTGAACTAGAATAACTGAACTAAAATGAACTTAAAACTGAACTAGAACTAGAACTGAACTGGAACTGAACTAAAACCTGAACTAAACTGAACTAGAACTAGAACTGAACTGGAACTGAACTGGAACTGAACTAGAACTGAACTAGAACTGAACTAGAACTGAACTAGAACTGAACTTGAACTAAACTAGAACTGAACTAGAACTGAACTAGAACGAACTAGAACTGAACTAAACTGAACTAGAACTGAAATAGAACTGAACTAGAATGAACTAGAACTGAACTAGAAATGAACTAGAACTGAACTAGAACTAAACTAGAACTGAACTAGAACTGCACTAGACTGAACTAAAACTGAACTAGAACGGAATTGAAAACCTACAAATTTAAATCCATCAGATAACGATGGTAATCAACACAACGTCTGTCATCTTGTAGGTCAAGCTAATTCTACCCCTTTACTATCTTATCTTGCTGTAGGGTATAAAAAATCAAAACAAACGCAAAAAATCACAATCTAGAGCAAAAAAATTAAAGATCATAAAATTTGAAAATATTACTTCTTAATTTTTTAACAATCCTAAAAATAGGTCTGTTCTGACTTATTTACGTATGATGATGAGACTCTTAGATAAGATGGAAAAATTTTGTTATGTACAGAAAAAAATACAATTTTAGGCTAACAATAGACCAACAACAACAACTTCAACATCATAATAAACATTTAATTTATTATTAAGGCGGGAGCTTCACGCGATTTAAAGCAACAAAAAACCAAAATAGCCAACATTTTCATAATAATTTTTATATTTGTTTTCATTTTCTTTTTCATTATTATTTATTTCTTTTTTTTTTTTAATTTATTCCACATAATTGAAAATGTTTTGCCATAAAGATTTCATTTTAAATGAAACGTTTAACTAAAAGAAAAAAAGGAAAAAATTAAATAAAATAAAACAAAATAAAAAATATATGCAAACTCACTCTAAAATAAATATGTATGCAAATTTATGTGATTGATTAAATTAAAATGAATTTAAAATAATAAAAAAACAACAAATAAATTGCAAAAACAAAGTATTATACGAGTAGCAGTAGTATGAAATAAAACTTAAATAAAGTGACCAATGAGTAAAAAGAAATGAAATCAAATATTTATTTGTTAAAAAGTAACGTTGTTCTGGTATCATTGAATAAACAACAATAACAGCAAACGCCTAGTCAGCCAAAGAGTCAGTCACACTAACATTTGTGCCAGACACTTAAAAGTGTTGAACTTTGGAATGTGACGCGGCGGCAAGTGGGTTTTTGATTTTTATAATAATACTTAAAAAATAATAGTTAATCACCATGATGATCATGATGTTGATCAATAAGTAGCAAAGACAACAATGCTTGGGGGGAGATCATCATTGTCAACCACAAAATTTAACTAAATCAACCACTAACACACATTTCAAATGAATATACTTTCTCAGTTTTAATATATGCGGGTATAGGACAGGGGTTGGCCCTTTTAGAATTAATAAATAAATACAAATTTGAAGTTGATTTAAAAACTGAACTAGCACTGAACTAGAACTGAGCTAGAACTGAACTAGAACTGAACTAGAACTGAACTAGAACTGAACTAGAACTGAATAGAACTGAACTAGAACTGAACTAGAACTGAACTAGAACTGAACTAGAACTGAACTAGAACTGAACTAGAACTGAACTAGAACTGAACTAGAACTGAACTAGAACTGAACTAGAACTGACTAGAACTGAACTAGAACTGACTAGAACTGAACTAGAACTGAACTAGAACTGAACTAGAACTGAACTAGAACTGAACTAGAACTGAACTAGAACTGAACTAGAACTGAACTAGAACTGAACTAGAACTGAACTAGAACTGAACTAGAACTGAACTAGAACTGAACTAGAACTGAACTAGAAACTGAACTAGAACTGAACTAGAACTGAACTAGAACTGAACTAGAACTGAACTAGAACTGAACTAGAACTGAACTAGAACTGAACTAGAACTGAACTAGAACTGAACTAGAACTGAACTAGATCTGCACTAGAACTGAACTAGAACTGAACTGAAACTGAACTAGAACTGAACTAGAACTGAACTAGAATTGAACTAGAACTGAACTAGAACTGAACTAGAACTGAACTAGAACTGAACTAGAACTGAACTAGAACTGAACTAGAACTGAACTAGAACTGAACTAGAACTGAAATAGAACTGAACTAGAACTGAACTAGAACTGAACTAGAACTGAAATAGAACTGAACTAGAACTGAACTAGAACTGAACTAGAACTGAACTAGAACTGAACTAGAACTGAACTAGAACTGAACTGAACTGAACTAGAGATAATTTATTGAAGAGAAAGTTTATTAGAAAGCTTCATTTCTCTACCTTGCAACGATCTCTTTCATGTTGGCCATGCCCTGTACACTATGCATTAGAAATTCCCCCAAAAATGTGTAGCTCTTAGTGATTGTCTCTTTTTCAGCAATTTTTGTGGTTTATTAAATGAATAAATATATTTGTGAATTAAAAATGTAAACAAAATGATCATCACTTAAAAGACATTTCCTCCCTCTGCTCTGTTTTTGTTTTCTTTCTTTCCTATATGATTTGTTTTAGTTTTTATCTCTGTGTCGTGGATATACTCAAGTTTTTAACATTGAAATTATTGTTTTTTTTATAAAAATATATGTATTTCTTTTCAACATGATCACGATGATCAAGCAGTTTTTATATTTTATTTTTTGCAAAAAACAAAACCACAGACACTACTCATACATGCATACCTACATATTTGAACCGATACCGATATACCATGTTGAGACGTCTTATACGGGACAACAATGTTTCGTCAACCTGATATGAGACGTACGAAAGTTTTGTTTGTTTAAAAAAAACTCACACACAAACAAATAAAAGCTTTATTTTTTGTAATACCAGTTGCAAACATTTTTTAAAATATAACTATTATATTTTAATCAACAACAACAATATTTTTTTAACAATTTTAGTTGTGAGCAAGTATTTTGCAATCAATTTATTCAATTTTTGTTGGAAAATGCCGAGTAACGATGATTTTTAACACTTTACATGCAATATTAATAATAATAAATATTATACCTAATAAGTAATAACTAATGTTTAGCAAACATGCTATATATAAGCTCCTACGTAGGAAATAACTTGAGAAGAACGTTCTAAGAAAGCAGATTTAAACCCTCCATAAAATGCTTTTGATTAATATTAGTAGATTGCGGGAAACATTCCTAAAATTTGTTTTTGGCAAACAAATTGTAAACATTTTCTTCCACAATTATTTATTTAAATATTATAACAAATCCTCAAATTTGACACAATAGTATTAATTATTTTGGATACATTTCAGACATCCATGCCAAATTTTAAAAATACTACAAACAACTAATTTAACATTTCGCAAGAAGATATTAAAATTTTTTCGATATAAAAGGTTATCTGATGTATTTAGAAAGAAAACAATATATATTAGGTGCATCCAATTCTTTTCATTATTCAAATAGCAACATCTTATTGAGCCGATAAGAATGTTATTGATGGTTTATAATAGAACTGAATTAAAACTGAACTAGAACTGAACTAGAACTGAACTAGAACTGAACTAGAACTGAACTAGAACTGAACTAGAACTGAACTAGAACTGAACTAGAACTGAACTAGAACTGAACTAGAACTGAACTAGAACTGAACTAGAACTGAACTAGAACTGAACTAGAACTGAACTAGAAATGAACTAGAAATGAACTAGAACTGAATAGAACTGAACTAGAACTGAACTAGAATTGGACTAAAACTGAACTAGAACTGAACTAGAACTGAACTAGAACTGGACTAAAACTGAACTAGAACTGAACTAGAACTGAACTAGAACTGAACTAGAACTGAACTAGAACTGAACTAGAACTGAACTAGAACTGAACTAGAACTGAACTAGAACTGAACTAGAACTAGAACTGAACTAGAACTGAACTAGAACTGAACTAGAACTGAACTAGAACTGAACTAGAACTGAACTAGAACTGAACTAGAACTGAACTAGAACTGAACTAGAACTGAACTAGAACTGAACTAGAACTGAACTAGAACTGAACTAGAACTGAACTAGAACTGAACTAGAACTGAACTAGAACTGAACTAGAACTGAACTAGAACTGAACTAGAACTGAACTAGAACTGAACTAGAACTGAACTAGAACTGAACTAGAACTGAACTAGAACTGAACTAGAACTGAACTAGAACTGAACAAACTGAACTAGAACTGAACTAGAACTGAACTAGAACTGAACTAGAACTGAACTAGAACTGAACTAGAACTGAACTAGAACTGAACTAGAACTGAACTAGAACTGAACTAGAACTGAACTAGAACTGAACTAGAACTGAACTAGAACTGAACAACTGAACTAGAACTGAACTAGAACTGAACTAGAACTGAACTAGAACTGAACTAGAACTGAACTAGAACTGAACTAGAACTGAACTAGAACTGAACTAGAACTGAACTAGAACTGAACTAGAACTGAACTAGAACGAACTAGAACTGAACTAGAACTGAACTAGAACTGAACTAGAACTGAACTAGAACTGAACTAGAACTGAACTAGAACTGAACTAGAACTGAACTAGAACTGAACTAGAACTGAACTAGAACTGAACTAGAACTGAACTAGAACTGAACTAGAAGAACTAGACTGAACTAGAACTGAACTAGAACTGAACTAGAACTGAACTAGAACTGAACTAGAACTGAACTAGAACTGAACTAGAACTGAACTAGAACTGAACTAGAACTGAACTAGAACTGAACTAGAACTGAACTAGAATGAACTAGAACTGAACTAGAACTGAACTAGAACTGAACTAGAACTGAACTAGAACTGAACTAGAACTGAACTAGAACTGAACTAGAACTGAACTAGAACTGAACTAGAACTGAACTAGAACTGAACTGAACTGAACTAGAACTGAACTAGAACTGAACTAGAACTGAACTAGAACTGAACTAGAACTGACTAGAACTGAACTAGAACTGAACTGAACTGAACGAACTGAACTAGAACTGAACTAGAACTGAACTAGAACTGAACTAGAACTGAACTAGAACTGAACTAGAACTGAACTAGAACTGAACTAGAACTGAACTAGAACTGAACTAGAACTGAACTAACTGAACTAGAACTGAACTAGAACTGAACTAGAACTGAACTAGAACTGAACTAGAACTGAACTAGAACTGAACTAGAACTGAACTAGAACTGAACTAGAACTGAACTAGAACTGAACTAGAACTGAACTAGAACTGAACTAGAACTGAACTAGAACTGAACTAGAACTGAACTAGAAACTGAACTAGAACTGAACTAGAACTGAACTAGAATTGGACTAAACTGAACTAGAACTGAACTAGAACTGACTAAAACTGAACTAGAACTGAACTAGAACTGAACTAGAACTGAACTAGAACTGAACTAGAACTGAACTAGAACTGAACTAGAACTGAACTAGAACTGAACTAGAACTGAACTAGAACTGAACTAGAACTGAACTAGAACTGAACTAGAACTGAACTAGAACTGAACTAGAACTGAACTAGAACTGAACTAGAACTGAACTAGAACTGAACTAACTGAACTAGAACTGAACTAGAACTGAACTAGAACTGAACTAGAACTGAACTAGAAACTGAACTAGAACTAACTAGAACTGAACTAGAACTGAACTAGAACTGAACTAGAACTGAACTAGAACTGAACTAGAACTGAACTAGAACTGAACTAGAACTGAACTAGAACTGAACTAGAACTGAACTAGAACTGAACTAGAACTGAACTAGAACTGAACTAGAACTGAACTAGAACTGAACTAGAACTGAACTAGAACTGAACTAGAAACTGAACTAGAACTGAACTAGAACTGAACTAGAACTGAACTAGAACTGAACTAGAACTGAACTAGAACTGAACTAGAAGAACTAGAACTGAACTAGAACTGAACTAGAACTGAACTAGAACTGAACTAGAACTGAACTAGAACTGAACTAGAACTAGAACTGAACTAGAACTGAACTAGAACTGAACTAGAACTGAACTAGAACTGAACTAGAACTGAACTAGAACTGAACTAGAACTGAACTAGAACTGAACTAGAACTGAACTAGAAGAACTGAAGAACTGAACTAGAACTGAACTAGAACTGAACTAGAACTGAACTAGAACTGAACTAGAACTGAACTAGAACTGAACTAGAACTGAACTAGAACTGAACTAGAACTGAACTAGAACTGAACTAGAACTGAACTAGAACTGAACTAGAACTGAACTAGAACTGAACTAGAACTGAACTAGAACTGAACTAGAACTGAACTAGAACTGAACTAGAACTGAACTAGAACTGAACTAGAACTGAACTAGAACTGAACTAGAACTGAACTAGAACTGAACTAGAACTGAACTAGAACTGAACTAGAACTGAACTAGAAGAAACTAGAACTGAACTAGAACTGAACTAGAACTGAACTAGAACTGAACTAGAACTGAACTAGAACTGAACTAGAACTGAACTAGAACTGAACTAGAACTGAACTAGAACTGAACTAGAACTGAACTAGAACTGAACTAGAACTGAACTAAACTGAACTAACTAGAACTGAACTAGAACTGAACTAGAACTGAACTAGAACTGAACTAGAACTGAACTAGAACTGAACTAGAACTGAACTAGAACTGAACTAGAACTGAACTAGAACTGAACTAGAACTGAACTAGAACTGAACTGGAACTGAACTAGAACTGAACTGGAACTGAACTAGAACTGAACTAGAACTGAACTAGAACTGAACTAGAACTGAACTAGAACTGAACTAGAACTGAACTAGAACTGAACTAGAACTGAACTAGAACTGAACTAGAACTGAACTAGAACTGAATTAGAACTGAACTAGAACTGAACTAGAACTGAACTAGAACTGAACTAGAACTGAACTAGAACTGAACTAGAACTGAACTAGAACTGAACTAGAACTGAACTAGAACTGAACTAGAACTGAACTAGAACTGAACTAGAACTGAACTAGAATTTAACTAGAAGTGAACTAGAACTGAACTAGAACTGAAGTAGAACTAAAATTGAACTGCATCTATGCGAAAACTGATCTGGAACTGAGCTATAATTGACCTGTAACTCTTTTTCGTGTAGCTTTTATTATAGTCGTCTTATGTAAGGCTTTCGTATTCTAATTAATTGTTCTATTCACATTCATTTTTATTCAGCTAAATAGAGCAAATGTTAGTGAATGAATGAGGCTAATAAATTGTTTTTAATTAAAACAATTAAATACTTAAGAACAATAACATAAAAATAAATACGACAAAAATAATTACTTAAATATTATTTAAATAATTGCACGGGGATTTTTACTCAGAAGAAGTTAAAGGATCATTAACTTTAAGAAACTAGTTGTCTTTAAGAAAAAAACATAAAAAACTTTTAAAACAGCTTTTATGATCACAATTAAAGATAACTATGCAAATTTACTATTTAATTGTTTAAAAACTAAAAGTTTAAAATTTACTTTTTTTCTTAAATTACAGAAGCTGAGAATCACATGATACACTCGGATGCTTTATCATCAGCCACCAATACTACGGTACACAGTCCAGTAGCTCAGGCCTTGAGTCCTTTAGCGGCCTTGGGCCACAATAGCAATAGTAATCAAAGTAATGCCAATTCACCCTTAAGTACGGGTAGTATAGGCAATAATAATACTACAACATTTGCAAATATCGGTAATAACAGCAATAATAATAACAACAACAATAGCAGTAGTAATGCTAACTCACAGCAATCGTCAACAGTGTGTGCAATATGTGGTGATCGGGCCACAGGGAAACATTATGGTGCTTCCAGTTGTGATGGTTGTAAGGGGTTTTTTAGGCGCAGTGTGCGCAAAAATCATCAATATACCTGCAGGTGGGTTAAAGATAGAGTTAAAAATAATATTTGGATTTTAATTTAATGGTTTTTTTGAGTAGATTTGCCCGCAACTGTGTGGTGGACAAGGATAAACGTAATCAGTGTCGTTATTGTCGTTTGCGCAAATGTTTCAAGGCGGGCATGAAAAAGGAGGCAGTACAGAACGAAAGAGATCGTATTAGCTGTAGACGCACCTCAAATGATGATCCCGATCCCGGTAATGGCCTCTCGGTGATCTCTTTGGTTAAGGCTGAATTGGAAAGTCGTCAATCTAAAGCGGGAGCTGCCATGGAAACCAATGCCAATGAAGATCTCTCTACCAAACAATTTGCCAGCATTAATGATGTATGTGAATCAATGAAACAACAGTTATTGACTTTAGTGGAATGGGCGAAACACATACCAGCCTTTAATGAGCTACAACTGGATGATCAGGTTGCCTTGCTGAGGGCTCATGCGGGTGAACATTTGCTATTGGGTTTGTCACGAAGATCAATGCATTTAAAAGATGTTTTGTTGCTGAGCAACAATTGTGTTATCACTAAACATTGTCCGGGTAGGTTAAGATTTTTATTTCAAACTTTTATATATGGAACTATGAATTACTAATATGAATTTTAATGTTAAGTAGATCCGAGGGTCTCGCCAAATCTAGACATATCACGCATAGGAGCGCGTATCATTGATGAACTGGTAATGGGTCTAAAAGATGTTAATATAGATGATACCGAATTGGCCTGCATTAAGGCTTTGGTATTCTTCGATCCCAGTAAGTTTGAACTTTCAGAAACCGTACCCGTTTTAAGAAAAGTAACTTTATAAAATCAAATGTTTCATTCTAGATGCTCGTGGCCTCAATGAACCCCAGCGCATTAAAACCTTGCGTCATCAAATTCTTAACAATTTAGAGGACTATGTGTCCGATCGCCAATATGAATCACGAGGACGTTTTGGCGAAATATTACTTATATTACCGGTACTACAGTCAATAACCATGCAAATGATCGAACAAATACAATTTGCCAAAATTTTCGGAGTGGCTCACATAGATTCTTTGCTGCAGGAAATGTTGCTAGGAGGTACTAAACATAAACTACTTTTAAACTATTAAATCATTTGATTAAATAAATATTTCCACTTTTTAGGTGAACTTGCCGATAATAATGCCCCTTTAACACCACCCAACCTAAACAATTATGGTGGCACTCATGGCCTAGATGTTAGTCAAGTGACTTCCACTTTGGATGTTTTGTCATCGCCCAATAGTAAACATCATTTAACACACGACACCATGTCCAGTTGTATGGATAGTAGTTTAGATGCTCAATTAATTCCACCATTAATGGATGGCTCTTCGGTTAATGGTCATTTTAGCTTGTGCGGTCCTCCCCTTTCCAATCGTTCACACAATGTTTCCACAGCTGCTGGTCAGCACAATCAACAAATGCGTCGGGAGAATAACTCACCTTTACTCAATGACAACGAACGTCTGGAGGTGGATGAACAAAGTAGACAAAGCAATTATATGGACTCGTACAGCAATGGTCGTTCCAGTGTTAATTCTTTAAATAACTCTTCGTTATTGGGTCATTTACAGCAGTCCAATATGACGCCTCACCAATCACCTCACTCGCCGCACAATCAAAATTCAAATTTAGCTCAGGGTTCTCTAACACATACACACAACTCTAATCGTAATCATCCCTACCAAAGAAACGAAAATAACCCGGATAATAACAATGGTGGCAATTCGTCTGTATTACGTAATCCCGTGGAAATGACCTTAAATGAATACAACCGCAGTGCAGAGACTTCTTCAGATGATATGTTAAGAAGAGCTGCCTTAAAGATAAGACCCTCTGAGGCCTTAACTGCTATACCGCCAAATTTGCCTCCCACTACCGCCACTCCCACCTCCTCTAGTTATATGCTAAATACCATGCATGATGGTGACACCTATCGCATGGCCCTAAAACAAGAACCCGAAACCGGTTACTAATTTTCAATTGAAAAAGAAAAAAAAAACAAAAGGCCTTAAAATATTTCCTGATCTTCCTTGTTAGTTTCTTCTTTGAAGTCTTTATTAGTTTTAAGTTTAATTTTAAACATCTTGTTGGCTAATTTAAGTTTTCTATTCTATTTTTTCTAAATTGTTAAGGAAAGTTATTAAATAATTTTCTTTTTTTTTTAATTTAATTTAACTAAATTTTAGTTATGGCTGTAGTTTTTGGTAGTTAGGTTTGTTTGTTAAACTTTTCCTTTATTTCTGGATATTTGTTGCTAATTATTTTAAATAATTACTTTTAGTTTTAAGTTGCAGTTCAGTTTCATTTGCAATTTACTTTTTATTAAATGGTAAATTGTTAGATATTTTTATTTAGGATTTTGGTAAAATTTTATAAATTTTTTAAAACATTATCTTATATATATATTTTTTTTTGTATGTTATTTTATGATTTTATTTATTTCTTTTTCTTAATTTTAGGGTGTGATGAAATTATATGAATTATGTATATAATAAATTATAAAGAAACACAGAGAGAAAAGTTTTTTTGTAAAAAAAAAATTTATAAAATATATACATATTTCAAAGAGTAATTTTTGAAAAAATAAAAAACATATTATAAAAAGTGGTTTTATTAAAAGAAAATAGTTTAGTAATGTTATACTTTAAAAAGTCTATAGGCTAGAATAAAAACTAGTCTAGAAGTCTATAGTCTAGTCTATAGTCTAGTCTATAGTCTAGTCTATAGTCTAGTCTATAGTCTAGTCTATAGTCTAGTCTATAGTCTAGTCTATAGTCTAGTCTATAGTCTAGTCTATAGTCTAGTCTATAGTCTAGTCTATAGTCTAGTCTATAGTCTAGTCTATAGTCTAGTCTATAGTCTAGTCTATAGTCTAGTCTATAGTCTAGTCTATAGTCTAGTCTATAGTCTAGTCTATAGTCTAGTTATAGTCTAGTCTATAGTCTAGTCTATAGTCTAGTCTATAGTCTAGTCTATAGTCTAGTCTATAGTCTAGTCTATAGTCTAGTCTATAGTCTAGTCTATAGTCTAGTCTATAGTCTAGTCTATAGTCTAGTCTATAGTCTAGTCTATAGTCTAGTCTATAGTCTAGTCTATAGTCTAGTCTATAGTCTAGTCTATAGTCTAGTCTATAGTCTAGTCTATAGTCTAGTCTATAGTCTAGTCTATAGTCTAGTCTATAGTCTAGTCTATAGTCTAGTCTATAGTCTAGTCTATAGTCTAGTCTATAGTCTAGTCTATAGTCTAGTCTATAGTCTAGTCTATAGTCTAGTCTAGTCTAGTCTAGTCTATAGTCTAGTCTATAGTCTAGTCTATAGTCTAGTCTATAGTCTAGTCTATAGTCTAGTCTATAGTCTAGTCTATAGTCTAGTCTATAGTCTAGTCTATAGTCTAGTCTATAGTCTAGTCTATAGTCTAGTCTATAGTCTAGTCTATAGTCTAGTCTATAGTCTAGTCTATAGTCTAGTCTATAGTCTAGTCTATAGTCTAGTCTATAGTCTAGTCTATAGTCTAGTCTATAGTCTAGTCTATAGTCTAGTCTATAGTCTAGTCTATAGTCTAGTCTATAGTCTAGTCTATAGTCTAGTCTATAGTCTAGTCTATAGTCTAGTCTATAGTCTAGTCTATAGTCTAGTCTATAGTCTAGTCTATAGTCTAGTCTATAGTCTAGTCTATAGTCTAGTCTATAGTCTAGTCTATAGTCTAGTCTATAGTCTAGTCTATAGTCTAGTCTATAGTCTAGTCTATAGTCTAGTCTATAGTCTAGTCTATAGTCTAGTCTATAGTCTAGTCTATAGTCTAGTCTATAGTCTAGTCTATAGTCTAGTCTATAGTCTAGTCTATAGTCTAGTCTATAGTCTAGTCTATAGTCTAGTCTATAGTCTAGTCTATAGTCTAGTCTATAGTCTAGTCTATAGTCTAGTCTATAGTCTAGTCTATAGTCTAGTCTATAGTCTAGTCTATAGTCTAGTCTATAGTCTAGTCTATAGTCTAGTCTATAGTCTAGTCTATAGTCTAGTCTATAGTCTAGTCTATAGTTAGTCTATAGTCTAGTCTATAGTCTAGTCTATAGTCTAGTCTATAGTCTAGTCTATAGTCTAGTCTATAGTCTAGTCTATAGTCTAGTCTATAGTCTAGTCTATAGTCTAGTCTATAGTTAGTCTATAGTCTAGTCTATAGTCTAGTCTATAGTCTAGTCTATAGTCTAGTCTATAGTCTCGTCTATAGTCTAGTCTATAGTCTAGTCTATAGTCTAGTCTATAGTCTAGTCTATAGTCTAGTCTATAGTCTAGTCTATAGTCTAGTCTATAGTCTAGTCTATAGTCTAGTCTATAGTCTAGGTCTACAACCTAGTATATGATATAGTCTATCCTACAGCCTAGTCTACAGTATAGTCTAAAGTATAGTCTATAGTCTAGTCTATAGTATAGTTTGGACTATAGACTAAAGTCCATATTCAAGTCTATTATCTAGTTTATAGTTAGGTCTATATTCTAGTACTGGCCTTTTTCTAATTAGTTCACTACTTAGTATAGTCCATAGTTCAATCTATAGACTAGTAGGCTATAATCTAATTTATAGTTTAGTCTAGCTTATTTTGTAATTGATAGTCTGGCCAATAGTACAGTCTATATTCTATTTAGTTTGTAGTCTGATCTATACTCTTGCCTATGTTCTTGTCTATAATCAAATCTATTGCATAGTCCTTAGTCTAGTCTAAAGTATTGTCTACAGGCAGGTTTTTAATCTAGTCTATAGTCTGGTCTTTAGTCTAGTCTTTAGTCTAATAAATTCAGTCAATAACAACGTGTTTCATATCAAAAATATTTCCTACCACCGACATCTAGCGTTTGCTAGCAAAACATATATTTAACGAGAAAAGTGCTACCAAGTTTATTTTTAGTTTTAAACAACTCTGAAAATTACCGCTAAATGTCATTAACATAGACATGCAAGATGGGAAAGTCAATTTAAGTAGTAGATTTTGACAGTAATGCTCTCACATTCAAGGCAGTTTGTGTTCAGTATAAGTCTATGCAATACAAGGTAAATTTATGAAGAAACGGCTTCCAGCAAAATTTGCATTAGAAATTACAGAATAGTTATAGTAATTTGTTTGATTTGTCTTTAATTGCAGTTTAGTTAAGTAAAGTTGAAACAATTTTTATAAAGAAATTTATGTAAATTTCTAAATACTGAACATTAATTTTCCATTTTATGACTCAGAAGCCACTTTTTTTGTGTTTTATGATATTTCACAAATGAACTAGTGCCAAAGAACTGGTGCCTTGGAAATTTATTAGAAGGGGTTTAGTATTAAAACAATCTTCCAGATAAAGGTATTGCCAGTTCCATAAATCTGTAGTGGTTATGTTTACACTCGTTTTAGAATTATTTTTTTAGAAAAAAATTAAAAATTTTTAAAACAGAATATTACAATTTTAACTTAAAATTAAGTATTTCGTAAAAATAATTTGTTTCCACCAAAATTTGATTTTTCACTAAAAATGAGATTTTTCACTAAAAATTAAATTTTTCACTAAATATGAGATTTTTCACTAAATATGAGATTTTTCACTAAAAATGAGATTTTTCACTAAAAATTAAGTTTTTTGTTAAAAAAGAGGTTTTTCTCTAAAAAATTGAATTTTTCGAAGAAAACAATTTTTTGTCAAAAAAAAAAAAATTAATTTTTCGAAAAAATCGATTTTTTACCAAAAATTTGAGTTTTCGTCCAAAGTTAACTACTGTGATGGTTTTATTAGTTAAATGATCTGCCATTACTAACCTTTTGCTGGGATATTGACAATTATTTAATTATTTAAAAATAAATATTAAACAACTATGTTTTTCAAATAAACAACATAAATAAATAATACAAATGTCAATAAATGTTTTCTACAAAAAAAACTATATTTAAAAAAAAAATAATAATAAAAATTTATAGCTAAATAAGCAGAAAAATACTTAAACACTGTCAATAACTTAACACTAAAGTCCTTTCAACTATTTAAGAGCAAGAATTGAAAAAATAAAATATTGAAAACTACAAGAGGACGACAACAGGCAAACTCTTCTCTTGCCCCAAAAAAATAAAAATAAAATAAGCCATAGAAGACACATGGTGTTGAGTTTTCATTATTATTATTATATATATTTTTTTTAATAAAAGGCTTCTTGTATCTTATATTATATGTACATTATTTGAACATTTTCTTATAAATTTGCCATTTTCCAGCTACAATTTCATTTACTGGCCATAATTATAATAAACTGCCATGTTGCATTAATGTGTCTTTAAATTTAACATTTTATATAAAAGAACAAAATATGTACATGAAAAATAAACATTTATGTATTTTGTTTGTATATATAACGAAACATTCATTCATTCATTCATTCATTTTTGCTTGAGTAAGTCTTTTTATTATTATGTATTTAATTGTGTATTTAAGTTGTTTTGCTAATATTTACTTACAAAATATACAAATTTTTGTTATTATGTTTATTATTGTTGTTATTATTATTATTATTTCTATTTAAAAGCACAACAAATTGTTTAATGAATATTTTGTAATTTTGCCATAAGTAGCCTTTGGCATTTGGCAGACTGACAAGGCACACAGACAGACAGACAGACGAACAACCAGAAAATTAGGCAAGGAGTCAGGAAAGTATGAAACATGTTACAGCAGTTACTTTTCTGAACTCACTGGCAAATTGAATAGGTCGGGTCGTGTTATAGTTTAGTGGGTTGTGGCTGATGATGAAGATGATGTTAACAAATAATAAAGCATGCTTATGCTTAATATACTATTACACTGACTTCGACAGCCTCCATATTTATACAGGGGGGAGGGGAGGAGGGAAGAGACAGGGAGCGGGAAAAGGAAAGGGACGAAAGCGAACACAAACGACGCGAGACGGAGAGGGAGACGGGAGACGGGAGACGGGAGACGAGGAGACGGGAGACGGGAGACGGGAGACGGGAGACGGGAGACGGGAGACGGGAGACGGGAGACGGGAGACGGGAGACGGGAGACGGGAGACGGGAGACGGGAGACGGGAGACGGGAGACGGGAGACGGGAGACGGGAGACGGGAGACGGAGACGGGAGACGGGAGACGGGAGACGGGAGACGGGAGACGGGAGACGGGAGACGGGAGACGGGAGACGGGAGACGGGAGACGGGAGACGGGAGACGGGAGACGGGAGACGGGAGACGGGAGACGGGAGACGGGAGACGGGAGACGGGAGACGGGAGACGGGAGAGGGAGACGGGAGACGGGAGACGGGAGACGGAGACGGGAGACGGGAGACGGGAGACGGGAGACGGGAGACGAGGGAGACGGGAGACGGGAGACGGGAGACGGGAGACGGGAGACGGGAGACGGGAGACGGGAGAGGAGACGGGAGACGGGAGACGGGAGACGGGAGACGGAGAGGAGACGGGAGACGGGAGACGGGAGACGGGAGACGGGAGGGGAAGGGAGACGGGAGACGGGAGACGGGAGACGGGAGACGGGAGAGGGGAGACGGGAGACGGGAGACGGGAGACGGGAGACGGGAGACGGGAGACGGGAGACGGGAGACGGGAGACGGGACGGAGACGGGAGACGGGAGACGGGAGACGGGAGACGGGAGACGGAGACGGGAGACGGGAGACGGGAGACGGGAGACGGGAGACGGGAGACGGGAGACGGGAGACGGGAGACGGGAGACGGGAGACGGGAGACGGGAGACGGGAGACGGGAGACGGGAGACGGGAGACGGGAGGGAGACGGGAGACGGGAGACGGGAGACGGGAGACGGGAGACGGGAGACGGGAGACGGGAGACGGGAGACGGGAGACGGGAGACGGAGACGGGAGACGGAGACGGGAGACGGGAGACGGGAGACGGGAGACGGGGACGGGAGACGGGAGACGGGAGACGGGAGACGGGAGAGGAGACGGGAGACGGGAGACGGGAGACGGAGACGGGAGACGGGAGACGGGAACGGGAGACGGAGACGGGAGACGTAACTTAGACTTTATACTTTATACTTTATACTTTATACTTTATACTTTATACTTATACTATACTTATACTTTATACTTTATACTTTATACTTTACTTTATACTTATACTTATACTTTAACTTTACTTCATATTTATACTTCATACTTTATTCTTTATACTTTTTACACTTTTACACTTTTGCTCCTCACTTTAAAACTTTCTTAAATACTCACAGCAATTTCAGTTACAATGGAAAACCTATTATGTATTAAATCATACTCTGCTTTATTATGTGCAAGGAAAACAACAGTAGCAACAACTACAATAACAACAACCAGGATAGCAACAATGAAGACAGCAACGATAACCAATATCAGCAACATTAATTTGTAAGTGTATAAGTAGCAGCAATAATAATAAGTGAATGAGTAAATTAATCTCTCTAGTGGCTAAAATCTGTTCAGTTCATATGTTCATAGATGGTATCAGAATGGTTATGATAGTGGTGGCCTTTTTAAGAAGACAGACAAACATTTAATAGCTTGAAGTAGAATGTTGACCGCCCGAAAAATATTGATAGTTTTTATGAGGAAAAATAGCAAAAACCCACAAATTTAATTAAATATGCAGTTGCTTAAATTTAATACAAAATTTAATTAAATTTTGTGGTGCACATTGAAATGGAAACAATTTTAAATGAAATGAAATTTCATTTACACGCATTCAAATAAATATTTGCAGTTTTGAGCTACTTTTATAGGACCATATGAAAAAAAACACATAAAAATCTGCTTCTATCTGCATAAAATTAAATTCCCATTATTGATATAATTTCATTGCTTCTTTTTTAAAAAAAGGATTTAACAAATGGCTTATTTGTATAGAAAAAGGATTTAACTACACATCCGTTTTACCATTTTTTTTCTCTTTTCCTACTTGTCTTTATCCTTATTTATTGCAACAAAACACCAACAAATGTACTTTTAAATAAAAAAGCGCAGTGAATGGAAACGAAATGCAAATAAAATTAAAAGTCTTTTAATCGTTTTCACCACTTTTAAATGTGTCTCTCGTAACGGAAGTTTGAAACAAAAAAATCTACAAAATAAGGACTTCAATCGTAGAGCGGGACAAAAAATAAATAAATTCTACTTCTTTTACTTACTTGTTCTTTGGCGATAACTTATCGTCTTCTAAGTACAAAATATACTTTATTCATGCACTATTGCAGCCAAATGACTGTGAAAATACCATCCTCCTCCCTCTTTTAACAACCGCAGCATCATTATCATTTATGTTGCCAGCCTGTCTGTTTGCCTCATGGGGCCGCAGCAAGTGCAAAAACTTTTACTTTTGCCAAAACAGGAAAAGCAAATAAAATAAACTAAAGGAATGAAATGAAAACAATAACAAATTGTAAAAAGTTTCTCAACACAAATACTCTTCGAAATACAAACACATTCTTACACAGATTCATTGTTAACTAAAAGGTTTAACGAACTAAAAAAGGCCTTTATTTTGCATAGTCTAGTCTATAGTCTAGTCTATAGTCTAGTCTATAGTCTAGTCTATAGTAGTCTATAGTCTAGTCTATAGTCTAGTCTATAGTCTAGTCTATAGTCTAGTCTATAGTCTAGTCCTATAGTCTAGTCTATAGTCTAGTCTATAGTCTAGTCTATAGTCTAGTCTATAGTCTAGTCAATAGTCTAGTCTATAGTCTAGTCTATATTCTAGTCTATAGTCTAGTCAATAGTCTAGTCTATAGTCTAGTCTATAGTCTAGATATAGTCTAGTCTATAGTCTAGTCTATAGTCTAGTCTAGTATAGTCTAGTAGTCTAGTCTATAGTATAGTCTATAGGTCTAGTCTCTAGTCTAGTCTAGTCTAAGTCTAGTCTAGTAGTCTAGTTTATAGTCTAGTCATATAGTTCCTAGTCTATAGTCTAGTCTATAGTTCTAGTCTATAGTCTAGTCTATGTCTAGTCTATAGTCTAGCTATAGTCTAGTCTATAGTCTAGTCTATAGTTAGTCTATAGTCTAGTCTATAGTCTAGTTATCGTTCTAGTCTTATAGTCTAGTCTATAGTTAGTCTTAGTTAGTCTAAGTCTAGCTATAGTCTAGTCTATAGTCTAGTCTATAGTCTAGCTATAGTCTAGTCTATAGTCTAGTCTATAGTCTAGTCTATAGTCTAGTCTATAGTCTAGTCTATAGTCTAGTCTTAGTCTAGTCAGTCTATAGTCTAGTCTAATTCTAGTCCTATAGTCTAGTCTATAGTCTAGTCTATAGTCTAGTCTATAGTCTAGTCTATAGTCTAGTCTATAGTCTAGTCTATAGTCTAGTCTATCGTCTAGTCTATAGTCTAGTCTATAGTCTCGTCTATAGTCTAGTCTCTAGTCTGTCTATAGTCTAGTCTAGTCTAGTCCTATAGTCTAGTCTATAGTCTAGTCTATAGTCTAGTCTATAGTCTAGTCTATAGTCTAGTCTATAGTCTAGTCTATAGTCTAGTCTATAGTCTAGTCTATAGTCTAGTCTATAGTCTAGTCTATAGTCTAGTCTATAGTCTAGTCTATAGTCTAGTCTATAGTCTAGTCTATAGTCTAGTCTATAGTCTAGTCTATAGTCTAGTCTATAGTCTAGTCTAGTCTATAGTCTAGTCTAGTCTATAGTCTAGTCTATAGTCTAGTCTATAGTCTAGTCTAGTCTAGTCTATAGTCTAGCCTATAGTCTAGTCTAGTCTATAGTCTAGTCTATAGTCCTGTCTATAGTCCTGTCTATAGTCCTGACTATAGTCTAGTCTATCTAGACTAAAAAGTATTCTTTTTGTCAAAGTGCTCTCTCTCTGCTGAGCTCTTTCATTAGAGAGATCATCCATTATTTTCTACCGATGCCTGTTAGGGCCTTTAACTTTATACTTTTTTCCATTGACTTTTCAACGCTGCACATGTGTTTGTATTTCCGTATAGAGTTGCATAGTTGAAGCCAATTTAGTGCTTTTAACTTGAGTTTATATTTTCCACTTCTCTCTTTGCCATCAATTGCAAGTAATTTTCTTTATTGGCTGCGGTTGCATTATTTTAACTTTAATCCACTTTTTTTGTGGAGGAGATCTTTTATACGTGTTCTTGGCGACAAATTATTGAATAATCGATTTGCTGGAGAAAATACTTGTGAAATTAAGTATATAGTAGACTTATTGAACAAAAATTCGATTTTTAACAAAAAATCAGTGTTAGGCAAAAAGCCGACAATTCATTTTTTATTAAAAATTTTATTAAAAAACTAATTTCTTCTAAAAAATATAAATTTTTTTAGAAAAATCAAATTTCTAGAGAAATTTGTTTTTAAAGAAAAATTTGAATTTTTTATATAAATCATGTTTTTCCTTGAACTCTTAATTGACAACACCGTCTAAGATAAAACTAAAACAGTAGAAAATTACATATACATATATAAATTTTATTAAAAGAATTACATTAAAGCAAGATGGCCAGATATACATATATAAATATTTATAAAGTAATTGAATATTTATACAATTGACACAAAACCAAGTGTGTCGTCGTAGTTTTGGCAGAATCCACAAGAGAAATTTGAAACAGGGTGTCGTCGTTTTGCTGCCAACAAGTGGCCCTTACTCAGGAAAACTTTAACAAAATTAAATTGTACTTCAATATTTGAATAAGAAAAGTTTTTTTGTGAAAGAAAGTAAAACAACAAAAAAAAAAACACCAAAAGTTTTAATTGCTGTTAAGAATTGGAGTGTTTTGATTTGAGTAGTGAATGGTATTTTGTTTTAATTTAATATTCTGTTAGGATTTTAATATATTTGCTTCGGTTAATAAATTCATAAAAAATATGTAAATCTAAAATATATTTTAAACCGCTAAATATTTGAAAATTAAAACTGTAGGAATACTTAATTTTTCTTTATCCCTTTAAACATTTTATAATGGATATTCTTTAGTTGACAATATGGTCACCTCGATGTTTCATACATATGTATGTACATATGTATATTTGATGAGGGCCATGTCATGCCACACATGGCCAATAATAACATGGGCGAACGTACATTCTAACAGCAATTTTTTGCTTTTCTCGTATGTATAAAGAGTTCATTAACTACCTAAAGTAGCAAATAGATTCTCTTGTCTTTTTAATAGTTTTATTTTCAAATGAAACCGCAACCAACCATCATGGTAGAGTTTCAAAAAGCAAAACAAATATCTACACACACATACACACCCGCATTTCAATGCTTAGAATGTGTCCCTGTAGCTCTATGTTCTACCCAGTACTATTTTTGCAACGTTTTTGAATACAGCATTTATGGCGATATTAGAACAGAAGTAGAACTGAACTAGAACTGAACTAGAACTGAACTAGAAACCGAACTAGAACTGAACTAGAACTGAACTAGAACTGAACTAGAACTGAACTAGAACTGAACTAGAACTAGAAACTGAACTAGAACTGAACTAGAACTGAACTAGAACTGAACTAGAACTGAACTAGACTGAACTAGAACTGAACTAGAAACTGAACTAGAACTGAACTAGAATGAACTAGAACTGAACTAGAACTGAACTAGAAACTGAACTAGAACTGAACTAGAACTGAACTAGAACTGAACTAGAACTGAACTAGAACTGAACTAGAACTGAACTAGAAACTGAACTAGAACTGAACTAGAACTGAACTAGAACTGAACTAGAACTGAACTAGAACTGAATAGAACTGAACTAGAACTGAACTAGAACTGAACTAGAACTGAACTAGAACTGAACTAGAACTGAACTAGAACTGAACTAGAATGAACTGAACTGAACTAGAACTGAACTAGAACTGAACTAGAACTGAACTAGAACTGAACTAGAACTGAACTAGAACTGAACTAGAACTGAACTAGAACTGAACTAGAACTGAACTAGAACTGAACTAGAACTGAACTAGAACTGAACTAGAACTGAACTAGAACTGAACTAGAACTGAACTAGAACTGAACTAGAACTGAACTAGAACTGAACTAGAACTGAACTAGAACTGAACTAGAACTGAACTAGAACTGAACTAGAACTGAACTAGAAACTGAACTAGAACTGAACTAGAACTGAACTAGAACTGAACTAGAACTGAACTAGAACTGAACTAGAACTGAACTAGAACTGAACTAGAACTGAACTAGAACTGAACTAGAACTGAACTAGAACTGAACTAGAACTGAACTAGAACTGAACTAGAACTGAACTAGAACTGAACTAGAACTGAACTAGAACTGAACTAGAACTAGACTGAACTAAACTAGAACTGAACTAGAACTGAACTAGAACTGAACTAGAACTGAACTAGAACTGAACTAGAACTGAACTAGAACTGAACTAGAACTGAACTAGACTGAACTAGAACTGAACTAGAACTGAACTAGAACTGAACTAGAACTGAACTAGAACTGAACTAGAACTGAACTAGAACTGAACTAGAACTGAACTAGAACTGAACTAGAACTGAACTAGAACTGAACTAGAACTGAACTAGAACTGAACTAGAACTGAACTAGAACTGAACTAGAACTGAACTAGAACTGAACTAGAACTGAACTATAACTGAACTAGAACTGAACTAGAACTGAACTAGAACTAAACTAGAACTGAACTAGAACTGAACTAGAACTGAACTAGAACTGAACTAGAACTGAACTAGAACTGAATAGAACTGAACTAGAACTGAACTAGAACTGAACTAGAACTGAACTAGAACTGAACTAGAACTGAACTAGAACTGAACTAGAACTGAACTAGAACTGAACTAGAACTGAACTAGAACTGAACTAGAACTGAACTAGAACTGAACTAGAACTGAACTAGAACTGAACTAGAACTGAACTAGAAACTGAACTAGAACTGAACTAGAACTGAACTAGAACTGACTAGAACTGAACTAGAACTGAACTAAACTGAACTAGAACTGAACTAGAACTGAACTAGAACTGAACTAGAACTGAACTAGAACTGAACTAGAAACTGAGAACTAGAACTGAACTAGAACTGAACTAAAACTGAACTAGAACTGAACTAGAACTGAACTAGAACTGAACTAGAACTGAACTAGAACTGAACTAGAACTAACTAGAACTGAACTAGAACTAAACTAGAACTGAACTAGAACTGAACTAGAACTGAATTAGAACTGAACTAGAACTGAACTAGAACTGGAACTAGAAACTGAACTAGAACTGAACTAGAACTGAACTAGAACTGAACTAGAACTGAACTGACTAGAACTGAACTAGAACTGAACTAGAACTGAACTAGAACTGAACTAGAACTGAACTAGAACTGAACTAGAACTGATCTAGAACTGAACTAGAACTGAACTAGAACTGAACTAGAACTGAACTAGAACTGAACTAGAACTGAACTAGAACTAAACAGGAACTGAACTAGAACTGAACTAGATTGAAAGATGAGCTCGAAACTGCAGGGTCTGATTCAGTGTCAGTGTTTTTTAAAAGAATTCATAAAATAAAACTTTTTTGAAGAAGATGAATTTCAATTTTTTCTCTTACACACACATAAAAATGTATGCTGTGTTACATCCATTGAGTACACGAACAAGCATCCGAAAAGTGATACTTCATTCTGTTCAGAAACTTATAAAAATAGTAAGTAAATATTTTTATCATATAAAATTATATGTATGAATAGGAGTATTAGGTTGACAAAATGTTAGGATTCTAAAATATCAGTTTATATTTGCGAGTGTTCCAGAAATCGTTAGAACTTCGTTAGAAAAGTTAGAACTCGTAGCAATCATGTGCTTTAAATACTTCCAGATGTTGTTTTTAAGTTTTGCTCCTCCTTTTGTAGCCATCCTAATGTTGACGTGTTTGTTTTTATATGGGAGTCACAAGTTAGTAGAATCATGCAAGACTTACAGACTCATATACATATGTACAAAAGTATTCATGACTTAATATAACAAGGTTAATGCAATAATGGATCAATCACTAGCAGATGCGGATCTTAAGGGATTTTGAACATTAAATGAGAAAGTTTTTAAAGTCATTAGAAGGGAAGTATAATGCTTTTAATAATTCATTCACTACACAACTATGTATAGATCGTGGATCCTGAGGTTTTGAAAATTAGAAGAGTAAAAAACCAAAAGTTTAATCAGAATTAGAGAATCCTTAACTCTTTACTTTCTGAAACATGAACTCTATTTAACTGTCCAATTAATATTGCTCTAATTCCTAACTAAATTTATTTTCATAATTTGTAATTAATACATAAAATTAATTTTTCTCTTTCAAACCAACTTTTTACACCAAAACCCCCAAAAAAATATTTCAATTTCATGTAACAAATTGCTTTTAAATTTTTTCAATTAAACTTGTTGCAAAAAGAAATAAGTAATGAACTGCAATAGAAAGAAGATAACCTAACAAAACTAAAGAGAAATACAGAGAAAAAGAAAAATAAACAAAACATCAGAGAAAGAAAAATAAAAAGTGCATCATAAAAGCTGTAATTTAAAGTCCCATCAAAATGTTATTACAATTTGTTTTTCCCATTCAGTGAATGTGTGTGACTGTGGGTGAATGTTTGCTTGCCACGCTGTGTGGCACAAATTCCACTATCTAACCAACAACTATAATAATAGTTACAAATAAAATAATAAAAAATATATAACGAAACAAAAAGCTTGAAGTGAAAAAATAAACATTACATTGCATTACAGGACAGAAAATACTAATGGAGCGGGGAGGACGAATGACAGGAAAAATAAACAGCAAAAAGTGAAACTTTTTCACAACTTTATTTTACAACAATGCATGGTTGTGATCAGATAAAATTTCAAGTGTCAAAGTTGTGGTGGTAGTAGTGGTACATGTAGCAGAAGTAAATGTTGCAATGTTAGTTGTTGATGTTGTTGTTTGTTATTGTCCTTGTTATGTATGTATTAGTAATAGTGCGGTTAGATTGGCTTTTTTGAACAAATATTAACCCCTTAAAGGATATAAATTGAAAAGAAACATAAAATTTTGTCAAAAAAATGGGTTTAGGAAGACGAAAAGTGCAAAGATTTAAATTAGAAGAATTAAGAACATTTTTTTTTAAATTGATTCAATATATAGCAGGAGAGTCAAATACAGAACTAGAACCAGCACAGAACTAGAACAGAACTAGAAAAGAACTAGAACAGAACTAGAACAGAACTAGAACAGAACTAAAACAGAACTAGAACAGAACTAGAACAGAACTAGAACAGAACTAGAACAGAACTAGAACAGATCTAGAACAGAACTAGAACAGAACTAGAACAGAAACTAGAACAGAACTAGAACAGAACTAGAACAGAACTAGAACACAGAACTAGAACAGAACTAGAACAGAACTAGAACAGAACTAGAACAGAACTAGAAACAGAACTAGAACAGAACTAGAAACAGAAACTAGAACAGAACTAGAACAGAACTAGAAACAGAACTAGAACATAACTAGAACAGAACTAGAACAGAACTAGAACAGAACTAAACAGAACTAGAACAGAACTAGAACAGAACTAGAACAGAACTAACAGAACTAGAACAGAACTAGAACAGAACTAGAACAGAACTAGAACAGAACTAGAACAGAACTAGAACAGAACTAGAACAGAACTAGAACAACTAGACAGAACTAGAACAGAACTAGAACAGAACTAGAACAGAACTAGAACAGAACTAGAACAGAACTAGAACAGAACTAGAACAGAACTAGAACAGAACTAGAACAGAACTAGAACAGAACTAGAACAGAACTAGAAACAGAACTAGAACAGAACTAGAACAGAACTAGAACAGAACTAGAACAGAACTAGAACAGAACTAGAAACAGAACTAGAACAGAACTAGAACAGAACTAGAACAGAACTAGAACAGAACTAGAACAGAACTAGAACAGAACTAGAACAGAACTAGAAACTAGAACAGAACTAGAACAGAACTAGAACAGAACTAGAACAGAACTAGAACAGAACTAGAACAGAACTAGAACAGAACTAGACAGAACTAGAACAGAACTAGTACAGAAACTAGTACAGAACTAATCTAGACCGTAACTAAAACTAAACTTTTATTAAACTACAATTAAACTAAAAATGAGAAAAACACATTTAAATCTTCAAATAATTGCTAAACCATAAATACCAAACTATTTCCATTATAGGATTTTCTGCTTCCTGTTATCACGGGTTAATCCTGAAGCAATTTTCTGCAGCTGATTTTGATGTTGTTATTTCTAACTTGTCTGACTAGCAAGTACGTGTGTGTGTCTTTGTTTAAATGGTGAAATGTTTGGATGACTGACTGGATGGTTGGTTGGTTAGTTGATTGCATGCTTGGGTTAAAAAGTTGAGGGTTAAATCAAAACAATATGAGTGTACGAGTGCAACACCAGTATGAACAAGAAACAAACAAATAAACAAAAGCGAATCCAGTTGATTTGTGGTACTTAAGGGATGCCAATGGGAAAGTACTTATGCAGTGCTCTACTAGTGCTATAACGAATGATTAAAACAAATACTATATATCTATACAATTCAGACTCGTAGATACTACTATTAGCAATTACAATACAATTACATTCCTATACATTCAATGGAGGAGAGAATTTAGTTACCAATAACAAAGTCACGAAATGGTACTTTTATGTTTTTCGAATTTATTTTATCTATTTATTTTGTAATAAAATAATGACATGTGAAAATACTCTGAGGTCGTAAAAATTAGCAGATACAAAACAAAAAGGACAGAAATTAAATAATTAAATTTAAGGGAAATTTTAAACATTCATGTTTAAAATGCTTTGAGCGAAACTTAATTTTGTCTTTCACATTTCTCTTTAAAAATTTTTAATACTTGTTAGTTTATAACTTTTTTCTGTTTTCTGTAAACAACTTTTCAAAAAATTATTTCTTGTTGGAGGTGGAAAAGTTAAATATAAATTACTTAAGTTTTTTACAATGTTATTTTTGTACTTTTTTCATGTAATAAATACCAAACAGTCACAAATCATTTGGGAAATGTTAAATGAATTTTATTATGTTCGAAATAAAAATGAAAGAAATAAATTAATATACAGACTTTGTTATAATTTATAAAATACTTGTAGCGAAAATACTAAAAAAACTGCATAGAAATGAGTTGGAGAATAATTATAACTACAAGTCATAAACAATGATTAAGCAGAGATTTAAAGGAAGGAAGTTCTAAAAAATAGAATAGAACTGAAAAAGAAATATAACAGTAAAGAACTCTAACAGAACTGGAACAGAACTAGAACAGAACTAGAACAGAACTAGAACAGAACTAGAGCAGAACTAGAACAGAACTAGAACAGAAACTAGAACAGAACTAGAACAGAACTAGAACAGAACTAGAACAGAACTAGAACAGAACTAGAACAGAACTAGAACAGAACTAGAACAGAACTAGAACAGAACTAGAACAGAACTAGAACAGAACTAGAACAGAACTAGAACAGAACTAGAACAGAACTAGAACAGAACTAGAACAGAACTAGAACAGAACTAGAACAGAACTAGAACCGAACTAGAACAGAACTAGAACAGAACTAGACCAGAACTAGAACAGAACTAGAACAGAACTAGAACAGAACTAGAACAGAACTAGAACAGAACTAGAACAGAACTAGAACAGAACTAGAACGAACTAACAGAACTAGAACAGAACTAGAACAGAACTAGAACAGAACTAGAACAGAAACTAGAACAGAACTAGAACAGAACTAGAACAGAACTAGAACAGAACTCGAACAGAACTAGAACAGAACTAGAACAGAACTAGAACAGAACTATAGAACAGAACTAGAACAGAACTAGAACAGAACTAGAACAGAACTAGAACAGAACTAGAACAGAACTAGAACAGAACTAGAACAGAACTAGAACAGAACTAGAACAGAACTAGAACAGAACTAGAACAGAACTAGAACAGACTAGAACAGAACTCGAACAGAACTAGAACAGAACTAGAACAGAACTAGAACAGAACTAGACAGAACTAGAACAGAACTAGAACAGAACTAGAACAGAACTAGAACAGAACTAGAACAGAACTAGAACAGAACTAGAACAGAACTAGAACAGAACTAGAACAGAACTAGAACAGAACTAGAACAGAACTAGAACAGAACTAGAACAGAACTAGAACAGAACTAGAACAGAACTAGAACAGAACTAGACAGAACTAGAAACTAGAACTAGAACAGAACTAGAACAGAACTAGAACAGAACTAGAACAGAACTAGAACAGAACTAGAATAGAACTAGAAGAACTAGAACAGAACTAGAACAGAACTAGAACAGAACTAGAACAGAACTAGAACAGAACTAGAACTGAACTAGAACTGAACTAGAACTGAACTAGAACTGAACTAGAACTGAACTAGAACTAACTAGAACTTAACTAGAACTGAACTAGAACTGAACTAGAACTGAACTAGAACTGAACTAGAACTGAACTAGAACTGAACTAGAACTGAACTAGAACTGAACTAGAACTGAACTAGAACTGAACTAGAACTGAACTAGAACTGAACTAGAACTGAACTAGAACTGAACTAGAACTGAACTAGAACTGAACTAGAACTGAACTAGAACTGAACTAGAACTGAACTAGAACTGAACTAGAACTGAACTAGAACTGAACTAGAACTGAACTAGAACTGAACTAGAACTGAACTAGAACTGAACTAGAACTGAACTAGAACTGAACTAGAACTGAACTAGAACTGAACTAGAACTGAACTAGAACTGAACTAGAACTGAACTAGAACTGAACTAGAACTGAACTAGAACTGAACTAGAACTGAACTAGACTGAACTAGAACTGAACTAACTGAATAAACTGAACTAGAACTGAACTGGAACTGAATTATTATGCCGACGATTATAATATATAACAATTCTCAAACATTAACATTAGAAAACTGATAGTTTTTATAACTGTTTGAAGTAATGCCTAGAAGTTGCTGTAAAAGACACAGCAGTATCCACTGAGACCCTCCGCATACATACATATGTACATACATCAACATACATAACTACAACCATCAAGCATTTACTGGCAAATTATTTGCAGCCGGAAGACAGGAAGCTGTTCTTTTTAACTTCTGTTACAGCTGCTGGCTGACTGAATGGATGGCTGCCTCACTGGCTGGGTGTTTCACTATACACGGACACAAAATGTAAAGACTTTTTGTGTTCATAAATAATAAAAATATTTAAGTGCTATTTCTTCCGACCCAGTAGTCGTATAAGTGAATATTATACTTTACTATATAAAATATATTTGCCAAGTATTTGTGTGAGTACATTTTCGTATTGAGTAAATAGACTATTGACATACTTTTTGGATTAATTTTTTTTTTTCTTTTCGTAAAAAAACACATAAACACTTTTATAGTTTTTTCACTGCATTTTATTTGCTGTGTAGCAAAGATTTGCTTGGAAAAAAGCTAAAAAATCATGCTGAAAATATATAGCAGGGAGTAGAAGGAGTAGCTGTATCAACCTGCATGTTGTTGGCTGGCAACATATTGATACGAATGAGTTTCGACCATATAACGTTAGAGGTTATTTCATGACCATCAATGCCAACAACAGCTACAACAACAAATAGAAGAATATAACTGCCAAACATGAAAAAAACTCGGAATGCCTTGCCAGACCAAAAATGCAAGGGGTCAAAACGTAAATATTGGAATATGTGGTAAAAGTAGCAATGAAATACTAGTCAACAGGAACATCATCATCAACAACAACGATGATGACGTACAATATACATCGATGGACTCATATTCATTCCCTGGTGCCACCTCTTATTTCATGTAAATGCAACTTTAACAACAATATGTTATGTTGAAAGTTGTTTTACAGCTTACAGTGGGTTTGTTTGGGCAGCTGCTCTGTTAAGTACGTTTCTGTGGGTGCTACACAACGTATGAGTAATTTTTATATGTTTTTTCTTTTTTATTTTTTTTTAAAGATTTCCTCCAACAATTGAATGTTTTCAGAACATACAACACAACAAATTAACATTTGTTTTTATATATATTCTTTTTTTGTTGCTTTACAAGGATGTCGATGTTGAAATTCTGTGGTATTTTGGAGCTGTAAAAACTTGTATGTATTTGCAACTATTAAAATGTTTCTGCTTCGATATGGTTTTTAACACAATTTTAGAAAAATAAGGCAGTAAGGCAATCTAATTATTAAAATGGGGAAAGAGTATTTACAAATTTTAAAAAGTAACGACCTTATGCATAAAGAAATAACGAGCCATAGTATAGTCTATAATATAGCCTATAGTCGGGTCTATAGTCTAGTCTATTCTATATTCCAGTCTATAGTCTAGTCTATAGTCTAGTCTATATCTTAGTCTATAGTCCAGTCTATAGTCCAGTCTATAGTCTAGTCTATAGTCTAGTCTATAGTCTAGTCTATAGTCTAGTCTATTCGAGTCTAGTCTATGAGTCTAGTCTATAGTCTAGTCTAGAGTCTAGTCTATAGTCTAGTCTATAGTCTAGTCTATAGTCTAGTCTTAGTCTAGTCTAGTCTAGTAGTCTATAGTCTCGTCTATAGTCTAGTCTATAGGTCTAGTCTATAGTCTAGTCTATAAGTCTAGTCTATAGTCTAGTCTATAGTCTAGTCTATAGTCTAGTCTATAGTCTAGTCGATAGTCTAGTCTATAGTCTAGTCTATAGTCTCGTCTATAGTCTAGTCTATAGTCTAGTCTATAGGTCTAGTCTATGTCTAGTCTATAGTCTCGTCTATAGTCTAGTCTATGCTAGTCTCGTTAGTCTATAGTCTAGTCTATAGTCTAGTCTATAGTCTAGTCTATAGTCTAGTCTATAGTCTAGTCTTAGTCTAGTATAGTTCTAGTCTATAGTCTAGTCTATAGTCTAGTCTATAGTCTAGTCTATAGTCTAGTCTATAGTCTAGTCTATAGTCTAGTCTATAGTCTAGTCTATAGTCTAGTCTATAGTCTAGTCTATAGTCTAGTCTATAGTCTAGTCTATAGTCTAGTCTATAGTCTAGTCTATAGTCTAGTCTATAGTCTAGTCTATAGTCTAGTCTATAGTCTAGTCTATAGTCTAGTCTATAGTCTAGTCTATAGTCTAGTCTATAGTCTAGTCTATAGTCTAGTCTATAGTCTAGTCTATAGTCTAGTCTATAGTCTAGTCTATAGTCTAGTCTATAGTCTAGTCTATAGTCTAGTCTATAGTCTAGTCTATAGTCTAGTCTATAGTCTAGTCTATAGTCTAGTCTATAGTCTAGTCTATAGTCTAGTCTATAGTCTAGTCTATAGTCTAGTCTATAGTCTAGTCTATAGTCTAGTCTATAGTTAGTCTATAGTCTAGTCTATAGTCTAGTCTATAGTCTAGTCTATAGTCTAGTCTATAGTCTAGTCTATAGTCTAGTCTATAGTCTAGTCTATAGTCTAGTCTATAGTCTAGTCTATAGTCTAGTCTATAGTCTAGTCTATAGTCTAGTCTATAGTCTAGTCTATAGTCTAGTCTATAGTCTAGTCTATAGTCTAGTCTATAGTCTAGTCTATAGTCTAGTCTATAGTCTAGTCTATAGTCTAGTCTATAGTCTAGTCTATAGTCTAGTCTATAGTCTAGTCTATAGTCTAGTCTATAGTCTAGTCTATAGTCTAGTCTATAGTCTAGTCTAGTAGTCTATAGTCTATCTGGTCTATAGTCTGGTCTATAGTCTAGTCTATAGTCTAATCTATAGTCTAGTCTATAGTCTAATCTATAGTCTAGTCTATAGTCTAGTCTATAGTCTAGTCTATAGTCTAGTCTATAGTCGTCTATAGTCTAGTTATAGTCTAGTCTATAGTCTAGTCTATAGTCTAGGCTATAGTCTAGTCTAGTCTAGTCTATAGGCTAGTCTATAGTCTAATCTATAGTCTAGTCTATAGTCTAGTCTATAGTCTAGTCTATAGTCTAGTCTATAGTCTAGTCTATAGTCTAGTCTATAGTTTAGTCTATAGTCTAGTCTATAGTCTAGTCTATAGTCTAGTCTATAGTCTAGTCTATAGTCTAGTCTATAGTCTAGTTTATAGTCTAGTTTATAGTCTGGTCTATAGTCTAGTCTATAGTCTAGTCTATAGTCTAGTCTATAGTCTAGTCTATAGTCTAGTCTATAGTCTAGTCTATAGTCTAGTCTATAGTCTAGTCTATAGTCTAGTCTATAGTATAGTCTATAGTCTAGTCTATAGTCTAGTCTATAGTCTAGTCTATAGTCTAGTCTATAGTCTAGTCTATAGTCTAGTCTATAGTCTAGTCTATGGTCTAGTCTATAGTCTAGGCTATAGTCTAGTCTATAGTCTAGGCTATAGTCTAGTCTATAGTTTGGTCTATAGTCTAGTATATAGTTTGGTCTATAGTATATTCTTTAGGCTAGTCTATGATGTATTATATAGTCTAGTCTATAGTCTATAGTCTATTTTATAGTCCAGCCTTAGTAGAGGATTTAAAATTCATTATTTTTTGTTACATTTTCTTCTGAAAGGTCTCGATTTTATATATTTTCAGTTTAGCATGTGGGCGTCAATATGTTCTCCCTGGCAGGCAGACAGCAAAATCTGCAAAACATATCAATTGAACATGTTATTTTACTGAAATGTATTTTTTTATAGAGATTTCATTTCACTTTGTTTTTTTTTTTTCAATTTTTAATTTATTTAACGTGCACAACATAAGGTTAATTAAAGTATGTCTGTGAGTCTATGAGTCTATGAGCGTACGAATGTTTTCCAGTAGATTTTCATTTCATTTTTCATGCTACTTGTCCGTACAGATTATTGGTTTATAAAATTTACAAAATGTAGTCTTTACAAATTGGTTATTCAATATGTTTTTTATTAACACAATTTATTTTTGTGATTTTTTTTCTAATTCTTTAAAGTAAGCAAACAACATTATCGTTATCAATATCCTCATCATTATCACAGTGTCCAATGACCCAAACAACTATAACAATAATAGTAAATTCAATTTTAATTTCATTTTTATGGATACATGTGTCTGCGGTGAAATCTACATATGTATTTATGTATGTATTTGTACAGTTGACAGCAACAGGAAACAAAAGGATGCAAAACATATGAATATTTTCTTGTTATATTTTCTTTCGATAGAATTTAAATAAATTTTAATTTTCCTTACATCGACTGTATAAAATATTTGTCGATTGATTTATTTAAATGTAAAATCTATTTGCATGTATATTTATATGTGCATGTGTCCTTGTTCATCTCACTATATTTGCATTTATTGAAAAGCCATTTACTCAAAATATAATAATTTAACTTGTATGGAAATCGTTTCCTATCGTATAGAAGTATAGTATCCAGCCATACACAACATATTGTTAAACAATCGATTTCAACAGCAAATTCAAAACATTTCGATCTACAATTTATTACTGTAATAGTCTTGCAATCTGTTGTTTGCATTGTACATGTGTATCTATATAATAATTTGTGTGTGGGTATTTGTATACGCCTGTATTTGTATTTATTTGTAATTGTAGTTGTGCATTAGGTTTGTAGTTGGGCAGATGTTATCATCATCATCGTACGTTTAAATGGATGAATGGTCATAATCAATGGTCATCATATGCTTAATGTTTGGAATCATCATTCTATACATCCTCTGCATGCAGATATTACTTGTATGTACATACATACGTATTTATACACACTTTCATATTTAGGCATAAACCCATAAAAGGGCTTAAGTTTTGTGTTCAAATTTGTAGAATTAAGAGCAAGTAAATTAAGGGGTAGTAATGAAAAGTATTTCAAAAAGACTAGACTATAGACTAGACTATAGACTAGACTATAGACCAGACTATAGACTAGACTATAGACTAGACTATAGACTAGACTATAGACTTGACTATAGACTAGACTATAGACTAGACTATAGACTTGACTATAGACTAGACTATAGACTAGACTATAGACTAGACTATAGACTAGACTATAGACTAGACTATAGACTAGAGTATAGACTAGACTATAGACTAGACTATAGGTTAGACTATAGACTAGACTATAGACTAGACTATAAACTAGACTATAGACTAGACTATAGACTAGACTATAGACTAGACTATAGACTAGACTATAGACTAGACTATAGACTAGACTATAGACTAGACTATAGACTAAACTATAGACTAGACTATAGACTAGACTATAGACTAGACTATAGACTAGAGTATAGACTAGAGTATAGACTAGACTATGGACTAGACTATAGACTAGACTATGGACTAGACTATAGACTATACTATAGAATAGACTAGAGACTAGACTATAGACTAGACTATAGACTAGACTATAGACTAGACTATAGACTAGACTATAGACTAGACTATAGACTAGACTATAGACTAGACTATAGACTAGACTATAGACTAGACTATAGACTAGACTATAGACTAGACTATAGACTAGACTATAGACTAGACTATAGACTAGACTATAGACTAGACTATAGACTAGACTATAGACTAGACTATAGACTAGACTATAGACTAGACTATAGACTAGACTATAGACTAGACTATAGACTAGACTATAGACTAGACTATAGACTAGACTATAGACTAGACTATAGACTATAGACTAGACTATAGACTAGACTATAGACTATAGACTAGACTATAGACTAGACTATAGACTAGTGTATAGACTAGACTATAGACTAGACTATAGACTAGACTATAGACTAGACTATAGACTAGACTATAGACTAGACTATAGACTAGACTATAGACTAGACTATAGACTAGACTATAGACTAGACTATAGACTAGACTATAGACTAGACTATAGACTAGACTATAGACTAGACTATAGACTAGACTATAGACTAGACTATAGACTAGACTATAGACTAGACTATAGACTAGACTATAGATTAGACTATAGACTAGACTAGACTATAGACTAGACTATAGACTAGACTATAGACTAGACTATAGACTAGACTATAGACTAGACTATAACCTAGACTATAGACTAGACTATAACCTAGACTATAGACTAGACTATAGACTAGACTATAGACTAGACTATAGACTAGACTATAGACTAGACTATAGACTAGACTATAGACTAGACTATAGACTAGACTATAGACTAGACTATAGACTAGACTATAGACTAGACTATAGACTAGACTATAGACTAGACTATAGACTAGACTATAGACTAGACTATAGACTAGACTATAGACTAGACTATAGACTAGACTATAGACTAGACTATAGACTAGACTATAGACTAGACTATAGACTAGACTATAGACTAGACTATAGACTAGACTAGACTATAGACTAGACTATAGACTAGACTATAGACTAGACTATAGACTAGACTATAGACTAGACTATAGACTAGACTAAGGACTAGACTATTGACAATACTATAGACTAGACTATAGACTAAACTATGGAATAGTCTATAGACTAGACTATAAACTAGACTATAGACTAGACTAGACTACAGACTAGACCACCTAATATTTGAACTATGTATATCTTTAGCCTACACTAAATCCTTTTCATGCTGCTCTCGTACCTGTCAAGATATTTCCACATTTGATATGTGGCATAACAATTGTTTCAATCATTTTATAGTTCTTTGTTGTGAATATGTTTGTGTGTAAGGAGTTGGCAGGCGAAAGATTTTATCCTACCACTTGCAATTGTTTTTGTTGTTGATTTATTTTATCTTTTCCAAATACGAAAAATAAACATAAAATTACAATGAAAAGATTGTCAATTTATATGGATATTTTATTGGAAATTTTGATATTGTCTCAAAGTTTACAATACAAATACAATTGGAAATTCTATAGATTTATAATAATTTCTGTACACAATTGTTGCAGATAACTTCCTATGAATTCATTTATGTGCAACAATGAATTCAGTTCGAATAAATCAATGGCATATATAAATGAATTGAACAAATGAATAAATAATGAATTACTTTTCTTTGAAATCAAAAACACTCAAAATTTGTAACTATTTATGATAAATTCGTTAGAATAGTTTATTTACTTTAAGTTTTGTTTGCTTTGAAAATTAGAAAATAATTTTAATTTAGTGAGCAATACCAGTGTGTTCCTTAATCCATTCCAAGTAGCTGGTGACACGGGTGAAGGCAACTGGGTAACCCTTAGAGCAACCAGCAGCAGCACCGAAAGAAGTCAAACCAACTTGAACCTTAGTGGTTTCCAAAACCAATGGGCCGCCGGAATCACCTTGGCAGGTGGAAACAGCATTGGGAGTAGAAACGCAAATGTTGGAGGTGGTAACGGTACGGCCATAAGTTTTGGCACAAACAGAATTGGTGATGACTTCCATGACACCCCATTGCAAATCGGTGGCAACAGAGGTAGCAGAATCACCCATAAGACCCCAACCGGAAGCAATAACCTTATCACCGGCGTAAGTGGAATAAGAGCTAGCAAGAGCGGGCAATTGAACGGGTTGAATCAAAGCGGTGTAAGCGGTGGAGGGGATCTTGATCAAGGAAATATCGTTCTTCAAAGTTTTGCTGTTCCAACCAGAGTGGATGATGACATCGCTAGGATTAACGGTGTATTTAACTTGAGCCTGGGTACGTACGGTGGCACCCAAATAGACGGTCACAGATTTAACACCATCGGTACAGTGAGCAGCAGTCAATACCCATTGGTTGCCGATCAAGGAACCACCACACCAGGAGGAGGAGAGAGCGCCAAGTTTCAAGGACAAACCAACTTGATAGGGGAATTGACCTACAGCAGCATTATGACCATTGGAAATGCGACCCTCTGGCTCTACCACAGGTACAACAACGTTGCGGGGTTGGATAATATCGCTGCGCAAATCGAAGGCTGAGGCTGTGGCCAAAGCTAAAGCAAAAACTACTAAGAATTTCATGTTGCTCTACAAAAGGAAATAAACAACTGATACCTTTCCCTGTGCTCGAATACCTATTTATAGTCGCTATATTGGTAAATTATGGATGGATTGGAAAATTGTATTAACAACTGATAACACTTTCTTTTTAATTATATTTAGTTTTATTTCTTCTTTTTGGAAAGTTTTCTTAATAAAACCAATTCAATTGCCAAAATAGAAGATAATGCACAATTTGTTGTCGTAGCTCTTGACTAAGTTATTTTTTATATTCTTAACTGATAATATTTAATATACGGAACAGGCAAAACCCCAAACAAATACTTGCTATTAGATAATAATAAAAGTTATAGATTTTATGATAATTTTAGACTATTTCCAATAACAAAATAACTGGCCTAAAACCAAGTTTATAGTCTAGTCTACAGTCTAGTCTATAGTGTAGTTATAGTTTAGTTATACTCTTAGTTTGGTCATTAGTCCGGTCTATAGTTTGGTCTATAGTCTAGTCTATAGTCTAGTCTATACTCTAGTCTATAGTCTAGTCTATAGTCTAGTCTATAGTCTAGTCTATAGTCTAGTCTATAGTCTAGTCTACAGTCTAGTCTATAGTCTAGTCTATAGTCTAGTCTATAGTCTAGACTATAGTCTAGTCTATAGTCTAGTCTATAGTCTAGTCTATAGTCTAGACTATAGTCTAGTCTATAGTCTAGACTATAGTCTAGTCTATAGTCTAGTCTATAGTCTAGTCTATAGTCTAGTCTGTAGTCTAGTCTATAGTCTAGTCTATAGTCTAGTCTATAGTCTAGTCTATAGTAGCTAGTCTATAGTCTAGTCTATAGTCTAGTCTATAGTCTAGTCTATAGTCTAGTCTATAGTCTAGTCTAGTCTAGTCTATAGTCTAGTCTATAGTCTAGTCTATAGTCTAGTCTATAGTCTAGTCTATAGTCTAGTCTATAGTCTAGTCTATAGTCTAGTCTATAGTCTAGTCTATAGTCTAGTCTATAGTCTAGTCTATAGTCTAGTCTATAGTCTAGTCTATAGTCTAGTCTATAGTCTAGTCTATAGTCTAGTCTATAGTCTAGTCTATAGTCTAGTCTATAGTCTAGTCTATAGTCTAGTCTATAGTCCCTAGTCTATAGTCCTAGTCTATAGATCTAGTCTATAGTCTAGTCTATAGTCCTAGTCTTATAGTCGAGTCTATAGTCTAGTCTATAGTCTAGTCTATAGTCTAGCTATAGTCCTAGTCTAGTCTAGTCTATAGTCTAGTCGATAGTCTAGTACTAGTAGTCTAGTCTATGTCTATAGTCTATGTCATAGTCTCTGTCTAGTCTATAGTCTAGGCCTATAGTCTAGTCTATAGTCTAGTCTATAGTCTAGTCTATAATCTAGTCTCTAGTCTAGTCTATAGTCTAGTCTATAGTCTAGTCTTTAGTCTAGTCTATAGTCTAGTCTATAGTCTACTCGATAGTCTACTCGATAGGCTACTCTATAGTCTAGTCCTATAGTCTAGTCTAGATCTTGGTCGTCAGTTGGGGGGGGGGATAATGTAGTCTATAGTCTTTAGTCCAGTCTGCTATAAAGTCCTTTCTACAGTCTATTGACCTGTGGTCTTCCTTTTAGTCTAGACTATCGTCAGGCAATTTTATTAGAAACGTTCACTAAATCAGCTTTTATTTGATATACATAGTTTTTGTCAAACAGTGTATAGTTTTTAATTAAGACTATGATTTAATCTATAGTTTTTAATTGTGCTATCAGCCAACGTGTGCAGGGATTTTTTCAAACCTCTTTCAAATATTATCTCTTTTTTATATGAATTCTTCCAGCAATTTAATTAATTAACACGCTAACATAATCAAGTTACTTGCTAACAACAAAACATAAGTTCTTAGGTGAAAGTGTGGCCAACACCTGGAGGAAATTTAATTAAAATCACAGTCTTATCAATTTTTGCTATTTCTGTAGTTCTATTGCATACTTCAGGGAGAAATTAAAAATTTGCTATATAAACCTGTGCGATTGAGGAAGAGAGGTATCAGTTGTAAATTGTTTCAATAGAGCAACATGAAATTCTTAGTAGTTTTCGCTTTGGCTTTGACCACCGCCTCAGCCTTCGATTTACGCAGCGATGTTATTCAACCCCGCAACGTTGTTGTACCTGTGGTAGAGCCAGAGGGTCGCATTTCCAATGGCCATAATGCTGCTGTAGGTCAATTCCCCTATCAAGTTGGTTTGTCCTTGAAACTTGGCGCTCTCTCCTCCTCCTGGTGTGGTGGTTCTTTGATCGGCAACCAATGGGTATTGACTGCTGCTCACTGTACCGATGGTGTTAAATCTGTGACCGTTTATTTGGGTGCCACCGTACGTACCCAGGCTCAAGTTAAATACACCGTTAAGCCTAGCGATGTCATCATCCACTCTGGTTGGAACAGCAAAACTTTGAAGAACGATATTTCCTTGATCAAGATCCCCTCCACCGCTTACACCGCTTTAATTCAACCCGTTCAATTGCCCGCTCTTGCTAGCTCTTATTCCACTTACGCCGGTGATAAGGTTATTGCTTCCGGTTGGGGTCTTATGGGTGATTCTGCTACATCTGTTGCCACCGATTTGCAATGGGGTGTCATGGAAGTCATCACCAATTCTGTTTGTGCCAAAACTTATGGCCGTACCGTTACCGCCTCCAACATTTGCGTTTCTACTCCCAATGCTGTTTCCACCTGTCAAGGTGATTCCGGCGGCCCATTGGTTTTGGAAACCACTAAGGTTCAAGTTGGTTTGACTTCTTTCGGCGCTGCTGCTGGTTGCTCTAAGGGTTACCCAGTTGCCTTCACCCGTGTCACCAGCTACTTGGAATGGATTAAGGAACACACTGGTATTGCTCACTAAATAAATACGTATGTTGGAATCGAATTCAAGCGTTTTTGTACGATTTTTAAAATAAATAATTTTTTATTATAAAAACGAGTAATTGTGTTTAAAACGATTGGTTATTAAATTATGGGACCCAAGCAAAACAATTTGTATTAATTATCCAGAAAAAGTTAGATTGACACTAGTCTCAATACTATTGCAAGTGATCCCTACCTTAGACTTATTTTTGAACTAGGCTGGTCTTTGTAAAGCTTCCACTATTTGCGATTTATTTCAGAATGTTCATTACGACCCTTTTTAATTAAAATATTAAAACGTCGTTAAAATTTTGTTTTATTTGAAATCCGTTAAACCAAATTTTATCAAGTACTTAATATGAGATTCCAGTGTGAGCATTGATCCATTCCAAGTAGCTGGTGACACGAGTGAAAGCAGCAGGGAAACCCTTTACACAGCCCAAAATAGAACCGAAAGAAGTCAAACCTACTTGTACGCCAGTAGATTCCAAAACCAATGGACCACCGGAATCACCTTTACAGGTGGAAACACCACCGGGAGTCTTGACACAAAGGTTGGAAGAAGTAACAGTGGAGCCATAAGTTCTAGCACAGGCAGCATTGCTAATGACTTGCAAGCGAGCCCATTGCAAATAGTTAGTAACACCGGTAGCAGAGTCAGAAATACGACCCCAACCAGAAGCAACAACTTCATCACCGGTAAAGGAAGGATAAGAGCTGGCAAGAGCGGGCAATTCAACGGGTTGAATTAAGGCAGTGTAAGCAGTAGCGGGGATCTTAATCAAGGAAATATCATTCTTAACAATTTGGCTATTCCAGCCTGGATGGATGATGATATCGCTGGGACTAACGGTGTATTCGACTTCAGCTCTGGTACGGTAAGTGGCACCCAAGTATACAGTAACAGACTCCACACCATCGGTACAGTGAGCTGCAGTCAAAACCCATTCGTTGCCGATCAAAGAACCACCGCACCAGGCATAGCGGTTGGCATCAAGTTTCAGAGAAAGACCAACTGATAGGGGAATTGACCCACAGTAGCATCGTGGCCATTGGTAATGCGTCCCTCAAGGCCGGGAGCAATAATACTGCGTGAAAGGATTTCAGAAGCAGAAACCGAGGCTAAAGCCAAAGCAAAAACTATTAAAAATTTCATGTTGATCTTGTAAATTTTATTGAAGACTGATACCGTTTCTTATGCTTTTACCACTTTATATAGGAAAATTTAAATTTTGATAATTATGTATTCAAAAAAAAAAAAAAAAAAAAACTATAGATTTTCAGGTCCAGATTAATTTTAAATATTGTAACTGATAGGTTTATGTTTTTAATAATTTATCAAAATTTGTACTTAAACAATTATAGTTTGTTGGCAAACATGTTGAGGTAGTTCTTGTACTGATAAGCTTTCTATATATTATCGGTAATAATATGAAATATTAAAAACAAAAGTGTAAAAAACCCACTTAAGTTTAGCAAAACCTTTATAGTTATGTTAAGATTAAATCGTAAAATTTTTAAATATAGATTACCAATAATTTTGATTAAAAAAGTTTTACTGCTTTAGGTAAAACAAATAACAAATCGTGTGTTATAAATCAAAATTTGTTTATTTTAAGTTGATTACTTCTTGAGTACCAACATTTTCTCGAATAAGCTCTCCCAGACAGTTTTATCTGTTTATTAAAATTAGTGTTATTTTTAGCATAGATTTCTTATCAGATATTTTCAAATATTAAGAGATGTTGACGCATATTATTTTCAAGGTTACAAAAATATTTATAATTGTTATATAATACTAGCTATATCCGGCAAACTTCGCTGCCTCTACCTAGTAAAATAGAAAGTTTCAAACGTTCTGAACAGAACTATTATCATGAATCCATCCGTATTAACATCAAAAGTTCTTCATGTACTTCTTATAACAAGAGGGAAGCTTGAGAAAGTTTAAATGACGAAAGCAAAACCGTTCGACTATATAACCAATAGAATCCCATTCAATCAAGTGGGTAGTAGTGGTTCTACCCACTTGATTGAATAGGATTACTATAGTTTGACCCTAACCAGTTTGACCCCAACGAGAGCAAGATGAGAGCTTCTTCAGAGGAAACTTATTCTTAATGGATACACAGGTTTGCAAGAACAACTTCAAAAAACTAACAAATGAATTCAGATGAATGCAGCGCATACTGAATCGTCTCAATACTTTCTCCTTTATTGCCAGTAATTCATCAAAACTATATCCAAATATTCCGGGACCAAGGTTATTATAGATATTACATCCCTCAGGAATACTGACTGGAAGATACTAATGAATTACCCTGCAAATATTATTGGAGTACATGTGACCATTAAGGTACTTCCAAAACTACTCCTCTGTAAACATTATTTAAGTACATGATTCGATTAATAGTCGTATGTAATGCAGGCATGGAACATGATCCATAGGCTGCACTACAGGGAATAGCGTTGCGGGTCATGTACTCCCATAATTTTAACAAGGTAGTTGAAGTTTAAGGATTACTCCGATGTAATGTATGGGTGGATTACGTGGTCCTCACCGAGGACATTACAATGTTAAATGGAGAATGTTTATTTCATATATTTGGATTAGTTTTGGACCAGTCCTGGCCCTTTTAGGAACACTCTTTACACGCGTATGGGGAGTAGTCGCATTTTTTGCAGAGTTATGACCAACAAACAGAGTTTCCTAACATTGGACTATAATTAGTTTCGTAGGTCGCTATACAAGGGTACTAAAATGCTTATAACAAGCGCCATGGCGGCCTAGGTGTATTTTTGCGGTTCTGATGAAATATACATCCTCTAACCTAACCAAAATTAAAGCTAAAAGAAGCGGTAATTTCAGTTTATAAGATAATGATGGATTTTTAAGTGAAGTGAAGGCTTAATAGGGTACCAGCAAACCGAGGGAACTAGTACGATTGCCGAAGTTTTTTGATATAAAGTTTACTCTATGCGTGATGATTTAAATATACACAACTAAGATCCAAAATCTATATTGCAGAGGATAAAAAAAGCTACAAAGGAATTTCATTTAAAGACTTTGACAAAGTTTGCTGCTGAATAAAACAACTAATCCAGAAAAATAATACACAGAAAATTCAGGTACAAAGTAAATTCATAAGAATTTTTTTATTTAACTTAAGTAAGTAACTCTTCAAAATAAAACATCAACTTAATAAGAAACTCCAGTATGTTCTTTTATCCATTCCAAGTAGCTGGTAACGCGAGTGAAGGCAGCAGGGTAACCCTTTTCACAGCCCAAAATAGAACCGAAAGAAGTCAAAGCAATTTGAACACCGGTAGATTCCAAAACCAATGGACCGCCAGAATCACCACGGCAGGTGGAAATACCACCGGGGGTCTTAACACATAGATTGGATGAGGTAATGGTGCCACCGTAAGTTCTGGCACAAGCAGCATTGCTAATGACTTCCAAGCGAGCCCATTGCAAATCGTCGGTAACTTCGGTAGCAGCATCAGAAATAAGACCCCAACCAGAAGCAATAGCTTGCACACCTGCATAGGTAGGGTAGGTGCTGGCAATAGCGGGCAATTCAATGGGTTGAATCAAAGCGGTGTAAGCAGTTTCGGGAATCTTAACTAGGGAAATATCATTCTTCAACGATTGGAAACTCCATTCAGGATGGATGATGATATCGCTAGGATAAACGGTGTATTTAACTTCAGCATCAGTGCGGAAGGTGGCACCCAAATAGACAGTAGCAGATTCAATATTGTCAGTGCAGTGAGCAGCAGTCAATACCCATTCGTTGCTGATCAAAGAACCACCACACCAGGAGTAGTGAGTATCATCGAGTTTCAAGGAAAGACCCACTTGATAGGGGAATTGTCCGACGGTGGCATCTTGACCATTGGTAATACGACCCTCAGTTTGAAAAGCAGGTGCAATAACACTGCGTGAACGGATTTCAGCAGCAGTAACCGAGGCCAAAGCCAAAGCGAAAACTATTAAGAATTTCATGTTGATCTAGCAAATTTAACAGAGAACTGATACTTTTCCTTGTTCTCTAAACCCTTTATATAGTGAATTTAAATTTTGATAATTATGTATGCAAAAAACTTTAGATGTGTAGATTAATTTTAAATAATATTAGTGATAAGTTTAAGGTTTTAATCAATAGATTAGGGAATATACATATTGGGTTAGTTCTTGTGTTTAGTAGTTAAATTTCTTCATACTTAGATTTGAATATTAACAAAAAATGTGTGAAATTCCCAATTTGGCATACAACATCTGATAATTGGAAAAAATCAATAGATTTAAGAGATATTACAGTCATTTTAAGATAATAAATTTAATACATTTTGCAGACTTTCACACATATATGATGAACTCACGAACGGTATCATATCGTTTTATTGTTGTAAGTTAAACATATTTTGTTTACAATAAAAACAAAGTTCAAAAATGGGCGTTTCAGTATTCGAAATTTTTTCTTTGACTATGATATTAAAATCTGTGTCTACTTTTAAAACCCCTGGTGAGCCAGGGGTCCAAATTCAAAACTTAAACTCGATAACACTTAATATAAATGGAATAATCCTGATCAAAATCTTAGCATAAATTGTTTAAATTATCAAGCAATGCTGTTTCTACTTAAAAATTTGAAAATTATTTTTAACATACAACAAAACGACGATACGACAACGATTATGAAGGCCACAAATAGGTATAATATATTTAATCTGCAATATGCATTAAATTTATTATCTTAAAAGTCTTTAATCTATTGATTTTTCAATTGTAAGAAATCGTATGGTAAACTTGAAATTTCACACGTATGTTTTTAATGTTCAAATTATCTGTTATCAATAGAACTAAACTACTAGAACTATCCCAATAAAATATACATAAATAAACAAAAATAATTAGTTAAGTACAAATATGAGTAATTTATTGAAGCTTATCATTAAAATTACTTTAAAATAATCTCGACATCTAAAGTTTTTTTGCATACATAATTACCAAAATTTAAATTCACTATATAAAGGGTTTAGAGAACAAGGAAAAGTATCAGTTCTCTGTTAAATTCACTAGATCAACATGAAATTCTTAATAGTTTTCGCTTTGGCTTTGGCCTCGGTTACTGCTGCTGAAATCCGTTCACGCAGTGTTATTGCACCTGCTTTTCAAACTGAGGGTCGTATTACCAATGGTCAAGATGCCACCGTAGGACAATTCCCCTATCAAGTGGGTCTTTCCTTGAAACTCGATGATACTCACTACTCCTGGTGTGGTGGTTCTTTGATCAGCAACGAATGGGTATTGACTGCTGCTCACTGCACTGACAATATTGAATCTGCTACTGTCTATTTGGGTGCCACCTTCCGCACTGAGGCTGAAGTTAAATACACCGTTTATCCCAGCGATATCATCATCCATCCTGAATGGAGTTTCCAATCGTTGAAGAATGATATTTCCCTAGTTAAGATTCCCGAAACTGCTTACACCGCTTTGATTCAACCCATTGAATTGCCCGCTATTGCCAGCTCCTACCCTACCTATGCCGGTGTGCAAGCTATTGCTTCTGGTTGGGGTCTTATTTCTGATGCTGCTACCGAAGTTACCGACGATTTGCAATGGGCTCGCTTGGAAGTCATTAGCAATGCTGCTTGTGCCAGAACTTACGGTGGCACCATTACCTCATCCAATCTATGTGTTAAGACTCCCGGTGGTATTTCCACCTGCCGTGGTGATTCTGGCGGTCCATTGGTTTTGGAATCTACCGGTGTTCAAATTGCTTTGACTTCTTTCGGTTCTATTTTGGGTTGTGAAAAGGGTTACCCAGCAGCCTTCACTCGTGTTACCAGCTACTTGGAATGGATAAATGAACATACTGGAGTTTCTTATTAATTTTAAAAATTGTTAAATAAAAATATTCATATGAATTTACTTTGTACCTGAATTTTGTATGTATGTATTATTATTCTTTTTAATTGTTAGAAGCATGTAAGTGAATAAGGGCGTAAACGCCAGATAGGAGAATTTACTGGAGACGAAGCAAACGCTTAATATTAGAAAAAGATTCTATAGATGAGACTACAGAATATACCATAAACTAGGACTAGACTATAGACTAGACTATAGATTAGGCTATAGACTACACTACAGACTAGACTACAGAACAGACCACAACCTAGGACTAGACAGAGACTAGACTATAGACCAGACTATATACGAGACTATAGACTAGACTATAGACTAGACTATAGACTAGACTATAGACTAGACTATAGACTAGACTATAGACTAGACTATAGACTAGACTATAGACTAGACTATAGACTAGACTATAGACTAGACTATAGACTAGACTATAGACTAGACTATAGACTAGACTATAGACTAGACTATAGACTAGACTATAGACTAGACTATAGACTAGACTATAGACTAGACTATAGACTAGACTATAGACTAGACTATAGACTAGACTATAGACTAGACTATAGACTAGACTATAGACTAGACTATAGACTAGACTATAGACTAGACTATAGACTAGACTATAGACTAGACTATAGACTAGACTATAGACTAGACTATAGACTAGACTATAGACTAGACTATAGACTAGACTATAGACTAGACTATAGACTAGACTACAGACTAGACTATAGACTAGACTATAGACTAGATTATAGACTAGACTATAGAGTAGACTATAGAGTAGACTATAGACTAGACTATAGACTAGACTACAGACTAGACTATAGACTAGACTATAGACTAGACTATAGACTAGACTATAGACTAGACTATAGACTAGACTATAGACTAGACTATAGACTAGACTATAGACTAGACTAGACTATAGACTAGACATAGACTAGACTATAGACTAGACTATAGACTAGACTATAGACTAGACTATAGACTAGACTATAGACTAGACTATAGACTAGACTATAGACTAGACTATAGACTAGACTATAGACTAGACTATAGACTAGACTATAGACTAGACTATAGACTAGACTATAGACTAGACTATAGACTAGACTATAGACTAGACTATAGACTAGACTATAGACTAGACTATAGACTAGACTATAGACTAGACTATAGACTAGACTATAGACTAGACTATAGACTAGACTATAGACTAGACTATAGACTAGACTATAGACTAGACTATAGACTAGACTATAGACTAGACTATAGACTAGACTATAGACTAGACTATAGACTAGACTATAGACTAGACTATAGACTAGACTATAGACTAGACTATAGACTAGACTATAGACTAGACTATAGACTAGACTATAGACTAGACTATAGACTAGACTATAGACTAGACTATAGACTAGACTATAGACTAGACTATAGACTAGACTATAGACTAGACTATAGACTAGACTATAGACTAGACTATAGACTAGACTATAGACTAGACTATAGACTAGACTATAGACTAGACTATAGACTAGACTATAGACTAGACTATAGACTAGACTATAGACTAGACTATAGACTAGACTATAGACTAGACTATAGACTAGACTATAGACTAGACTATAGACTAGACTATAGACTAGACTATAGACTAGACTATAGACTAGACTATAGACTAGACTATAGACTAGACTATAGACTAGACTATAGACTAGACTATAGACTAGACTATAGACTAGACTATAGACTAGACTATAGACTAGACTATAGACTAGACTATAGACTAGACTAGACTAGACTAGACTATAGACTAGACTATAGACTAGACTAGACTAGACTATAGACTAGACTATAGACTAGACTATAGACTAGACTATAGAATAGACAATAGACTAGACTATAGGACTAGACTATAGACTAGACTATAGACAAGACTATACTTGCAAGTTGAGTTAAGTCACACCTTTTTGAAGATAAAGTATCAGTAAAATATTAATATAATTTTTTTTTTTTCAAAAATTGTTATTTATTTTGAAATAAATATGCAGTTTATTCAATTATTTAAAGCTAAATTTCAAGTAATCCGTTAACTTAATAAGAAATTCCGGTGTGTTCGTTGATCCATTCCAAGTAGCTGGTGACACGAGTGAAGGCAGCTGGATAACCCTTTTTCACAGCCCAAAATAGAACCGAAAGAAGTCAAACCTACTTGAACGCCAGAGGATGCCAACACCAATGGGCCGCCGGAATCACCTTTGCAGGTGGAAACACCACCGGGAGTCTTGACGCAAAGGTTGGAGGAGGTAATGGTACCACCATAAGTTCTGGCGCAGGCAGCATTGCTGATAACTTCCAAACGAGCCCATTGCAAATAGTTGGTAACACCGGTCACAGAGTCAGAAATACGACCCCAACCAGAAGCAATAACCTCATCACCGGCAAAGGAAGGATAAGAGCTGGCAAGAGCGGGCAATTCAACGGGTTGAATCAAGGCAGTATAAGCGGTTTCGGGAATCTTGACCAAAGAAATATCATTCTTTAAAGTTTTGTTATTCCAGCCAGGATGGATGAGAATATCGCTGGGTTTAACAGTGTATTTAACTTCAGCTTGGGTACGTACGGTGGCACCCAAATATACGGTCACAGCTTTGACACCGTCGGTGCAGTGAGCAGCAGTCAAAACCCATTCGTTGCCGATCAAAGAACCGCCGCACCAAGAAGATTTGAAGTTATCCAATTTCAAGGACAGACCAACTTGATAGGGGAATTGTCCCATGACAGCATCTTGGCCATTTGTAATGCGACCCTCAAAGGCAGAAGCCGAGGCCAAAACCAAAACGAAAACTATTAAGAATTTCATGTTATTCTAGGGAAGCAGACAAACTACTGATACTGATCCTCGTTCGCCAATTTCTTTTTATAGTGAAGAAGAAAATTTGATAATTGCGTCATATAATAATGTTGTGATAATTAATTCAAGATAATGTAAGTATTAGGGGTTTGATTTTCATTAGCCCTTTTTATAGTTTTAATCTATTACTTATGTCTTATTCAAGTAATTATGAAAAATTTTGGTTTTTCTTGTTTTTATTAACTTCCTATATTCTCTGTAAATCAGATAATATATTTTTAACTGAAGTGTTAAAATCCCAGTCAATCGATACGCACGTTAGCATTTATAATTAATAGATAATCGTAATCATTTTAAATATACACCATTTCCACAGAAAATATATATTAATAAAGAATTTTATTAATAAATCCAATTTTTAGTAAAACTTCGATTTTTTGTGAAACACGTGAGTTTTGCTGAAAACTGCATTTTCAGTAAAAATTGTTTTTAATGAAAAATAGGTTTCTTTTAATGAAAATCGTATATGTATTGAAAATCGAATTTTTAGTGAAACATATAACTTTCACTGAAAAATCGAACTTTTAATGAAAAAAAATCGAACTGGTAGTGAAAAATCGATTTATTAGCGAAAAAATAGGAATTTTAGTGAAAAATCGATTTTTTAGGGAACTATAGTTTTTTTTTAGTGAAAAATCGAATTTGTAGTAAAAAAAAACAAATTTTAGTGAAAAATCGATTTTTTAGTAAAAATTGTCGAATTTGTAGTGAAAAAAACGTTTTTTAGGAAAATTGAATGGAATCTTAAAATCGGCAAACTAACTAACACTAACTAACTAACTAACTAACTAACTAACTAACTAACTAACTAACTAACTAACTAACTAACTAACTACTAAACTAACTAACTAACTAACTAACTAACTAACTAACTAACTAACTAACTAACTAACTAACTAACTAACTAACTAACTAACTAACTACTAACTAACTAACTAACTAACTACTAACTACTAACTAACTAACTAACTAACTAACTAACTAACTAACTAAACTAACTAACTAACTAACTAACTAACAACTAACTAACTAACTAACTAAACTAACTAACACTAACTAACTAACTAACTAACTAACTAACTAACTAACTAACTAACTACTAACTAACTAAACGAACAACTAACTAACTAACTAACTAACTAACTAACTAACTAACTAACTAACTAACTAACTAACTAACTACTAACTAACTAACTAACTAACTAACTAACTAAACTACTAACTAACTAACTAACTAACTAACTAACTAACTAACTAACTAACTAACTAACTAACTAACTAACTAACTAACTAACTAACTAACTACAACTAACTAACTAACTAACTACCTAACTAACTAACTAACTAACTAACTAACTAACTAACTAACTAACTAACTAACTAACTAACTAACTAACTAACTACTAACTAACTAACTAACTACTAAAACTAACTAACTACTAACTAACTAACTAACTACTAACTAACTAACTAACTACTAACTAACTAACTAACTTAACTAACTAACTAACTAACTAACTAACTAACTAACTAACTAACTAACTAACTACTACTAACTACTAACTAACTAACTAACTAACTAACTAACTAACTAACTAACTAACTAACTAACTAACTAACTAACTAACTAACTACTAACTACTACTAACTAACTAACTAACTAACTAACTAACACTAACTAACTAACTAACTAACTAACTAACTAACTAACTAACTACTAACTACTACTAACTAACTAACTAACTACTAACTAACTACTACTAACTAACTAACTACTAACTAACTAACTACTAACTAACTAACTACTAACTAACTAACTAACTAACTAACTACTAACTAACTAACTAACTAACTAACTAACTAACTAACTAACTACCTACTAACTAATAACTAACTATCCTAACTACTAACTAACTACTAACTAACGAACCATAACTAACTAACTAACTAACTAACTAACTAACAACTAACTAACTACTAAACTAACTAACTACTAACTTAAACTAACTAACTACTAACTAACTAATAACTAACTAACTAACTAACTAACCTAACTAACTAACTAACTAACTAACTAAACACTAACTAACTAACTAACTAACTAACTAACTAACTAACTAACTAACGAACTAACTAACTAACTAACTAACTTAACTAACTAACTAACGACTACTAACTAACTGAACGACTACGAACTAACGAACGACTATACTAACTAACTAACTAACTAACTAACTAACTACTAACTTCACTAACTACTACCGAAACTAACGGATAACTAACTAATTATATTATTCACTTTTTTATAAAATAATTGTACTCTTGGTGGTAAATCGGGTTTTCATTCAAAAGTCGATTTTTTGGTGAAAAATCGAATTTTTAGAAAAAAGTTGGAATTTTTGTGAAATTTTAAGTTTTTAGTGAAAAATTTACTTTTAAGCGACAATTTGGATTTTAGTGAAAAATCGCTTTTTTTGTGAAAAATTATATATTAAATAAATATTTGGATTTTTAATGAAAAGTTGGATTTTTGGTCATAAAATATCAGTTTTTTGAAATATCTTGTAAAGGTCTTCAGGCGAATTCTATATTCCTCAAACTATATCTCCACAGCAGTGAACAATTTCCCCTCAAGCCTAGAACATTATTTTTATTTCTCATAGAAATGGTGTGCACATTTAATTTCGATTAAATCAAGAGGTAATAACAGGCTTATCTAGTAATGTATGTTTAACTGGGATTTTCACACTTAAGTTTAAGGTTTATTATCTGATCTAGTATAGAATAAGTAAACTTATAACAAAATCTGTCGAACAATTTTACAGCAATATCTATAGTTTTTAACAAATTTCAAATTTTCTATATAAAGCTGATAATTCGAGGTGGTAAAAGTACCAGTTGTTTCAATCACTTACAAGAGCAACATGAAATTCTTAATAGTTTTCGCTTTGGCTTTAGCCACAGCTTCTGCTTTCGATTTGCGCAACAACGAAATCTACTCACGTAATGTAGTGGTGCCTGTTATTGAAACAGAGGGTCGTATTGCCAATGGCCAGGATGCTGCTGTGGGTCAATTCCCCTATCAAGCTGGTTTGTCGTTGAAACTTAGCCCTACATCCTCTGCCTGGTGTGGTGGTTCTTTGATCGGCAACCGTTGGGTTTTGACTGCTGCTCATTGTACTGTAGGTGTACAAGGTATTACAGTTTACTTGGGCTCCACCGTACGTACAAAGGCTGAAGTTAGATACACCGTTAAACCCAGCGATATTATCGTACACAGTGGCTATAATGGCAAAACTTTGAAGAATGACATTTCCTTGATCAGAATCCCTGAAACCGCTTACACCGCCTTGATTCAACCTGTTCAATTGCCTGCTATCGCCAGCTCTTATTCCACCTATACCGGTGAGAAGGTTATTGCCTCCGGTTGGGGTCGTATGGGTGACTCTGCCACTGGTGTCGCTAACCATTTGCAATGGGCTCGCATGGAGGTGATTAGCAATGCTGTCTGTGCCAAAACTTATGGTCGCACTGTTACATCCTCTAACATTTGCATCTCTACTGTTGATTTTGTCTCCACCTGCAAAGGTGATTCCGGTGGCCCATTGGTTTTGGAATCCAGCAATATTCAAGTAGGTTTGACTTCTTTCGGTGCTATGGATGGCTGTGAAAAAGGTTTCCCCGCTGCTTTTACCCGCGTCACCAGCTACTTGGAATGGATCAGAGTCAACACTGGTATTTCTTATTAAATTAAATTATCTCATTTTGAAAAAATATATAGATAAAGAAATGTAAAGCTTCACGACTTTTTAATTGATCTATGGGATTATTATTTAATACCTCTTCATCAAGTATGTCTGTGTTTGATAATTCAAGATAATTTTAAATATTTTAGTTCCACAACTGTCCCAATTCTCTTATACTGCCTATAGTATAAGAGAATTGCGACATAAAATTTTAAGAATATTAGAGAACTATGACGACCAATATTTTGATAAGATATTGGTATCAAGTATTTACCTCTTTGGCAAAATATTAAGTGATTAATATAAAAATAAATAATTAAAAATCACTGCACTTATCTTTATCTAGAGAAGAAAAAACCCACAAAATATTGTCAGTATCATGGTACTAAATTTAGCATACTGAAACAATACTTGGAAAAAGTGTGACAACTAATGACTTTTTAATAATTTGAAGTGTTTGTTCTCAGCACGGACTTTATTTACACGTTTGTGGGAGTAAGATAAGATAAATATTGGCCACTTTAAAAAGTATTCCATTTACTTTAATCGAATAGCTTTAGGCATAGACACTTTCACTTCAGTACTTTTTAAATATCAATATTATCTAGGAAGTGAATTGATAACATGTTCTATCTACTAGCTAGATCTGTCAAAATTTTCACTATATATGGCCCTTGATTGGCATAAGGGGATCAGTAGTTGTTTTGTTTTTTTCAACAAGAGCAACATGAAATTCTTAGTACTTTTTGCTTTAGCTTTGGCCTCGGCCAATGCCTTCGATTTACGTGGCGCTGAAATTACTCAACGTAATGTCGTTGTTCCTGTGGTAGAAACTGAAGGACGCATTACCAACGGCCAGAATGCTGCCGCCGGTCAATTCCCCTATCAAGTTGGTTTGTCTTTGAAACTTAGTGCCACCTCTTCCTCCTGGTGTGGTGGTTCTTTGATTGGCAACAAATGGGTTTTGACTGCTGCCCACTGTACCGATGGTGTTCAATCTGTTACTGTTTACTTGGGTGCCACTGTACGCACCTCGGCTGAAGTTAAACACACCGTTAGCAAGAGCGATATCATCATTCATTCCGGCTGGAATAGCAAAACTTTGAAGAACGATATTTCCTTGATCAAGATCCCCTCCACTGCTTATACTGCCAAGATTAAGGCTGTTAAATTGCCCGCCATTGCCAGCTCTTATTCCACCTATACCGGTGATAAGGTTATTGCTTCTGGTTGGGGTCGTACCTCGGATGCCAGTGGTGTTGCTACTAACTTACAATGGGCCCGTATGAGTGTCATCTCTAACACTGCCTGTGCTAAGACCTATGGTTCTATTATCACTTCTTCCAACATTTGCGTTTCTACTCCTGGAGGTGTTTCTACCTGCCAAGGTGATTCTGGCGGCCCATTGGTTTTGGAATCCTCCAAGGTCCAAGTTGGTTTGACTTCATTCGGTTCTTCTGCCGGTTGCGCCAAGGGTTACCCAGCTGCTTTCACTCGTGTCACCAGCTATTTGGAATGGATCAAGACCCACACTGGTATTTAAGTAAATTAAATATTTTTTAATAAAATCATATTGAACTTTTAAATCGAAACGTATTTTTTGTTATACACGAAGAAACTATGGGGTTAAAAAGTGAAGCCTATAGATCATGATAGATAAGTGGTACTCTTAAATCTAACTTTCTATTGGAATATTTTAACCAAATAGATTCATAAATAACTGATATAAACTTAACCTTTAAAAGAAATTGGATGCGTTAACTAAAGGTTTCAATAATCCTAAAATTATGCACGATCGGCTAAAGAGAATATCGTATCTATTAGGATAATTCATCGCTATAAGCTTCCCTGTGGTAATACGTTATCAATGGATCTGAAAATGCTATTCTTAAGAATCAGGGATAAATCAATTCAACTTAAGCTCTCTGAAATTTTATTTAGGAGGGAAATTTTTCATTTTATTCTTTCACTACAGTTTTCCAGAGAAATGGTTTTGTAACTTGAACATTGTTTCGCACTTGATAATAATTGTTTGAAATTTTCTTAATTTCCTTATTTTCAGACTATTTTTTACACAAAAATAATTTTCTTATTTCCACTTATTTTTAAATATAAAGGTCATTGTTTCTCCAGCTGTGAAGAATGCAGTCAAATATATGAAAAAGTTAATTTTCTACCGCTTTCTCTTTCTTTCGTTTACTGTAAGTGGCAGACTTAGTAAATGAATGACTGACTGCCTGTTCTTGATGTTTATTACACTGTATAAAAGTGCGAAAAAATTAAATGAGAAAAACAATGCAGAGCAAGCAATATCAACAACTTGATAATCTAGTGGTGGTCGTGGGAGTAGTGTTATTGCTCCACTTTTTCCTTGCCTGTACTCAGTTACACAAGTGTTGTTGCCTCAAACGCGTTCTATAAACGAATTCCTATAGAAATTGTTGTTTATTAATGTAAGCGAGTTGGCTTGGCACAGCACGATGCTGTGGTGTTGATGTCGAGGGAGTTGGTTAGATGAATTACCTGATGGTTGTTGAATTATTTTGCTATGACGTCTCACCTTGTATTATTGCTACCTCTACTGCAGTTTTATTACAAATTGTTGTTGTTTTTCAAACAATGTTCTAAATTAAAAACTAAGCAGAGAGTGTGAAACATATACCATTGCTCATAAGTTTTAACTGCTGAGTTGGTAATTGTTTGCAGTAATTTTGAACGTCTATGATGTCTAAACAGTAGCAGCAAAAGATAAATTACTAGGGGTTAATAAAGCGCTAGAAGGATATTGCACACATGCACGTAAAAAGTAGTAAATTTTTTCTTGAACTTTAACATTGTGTTTTGTCAAAGTTCAAGGAGAATTTTTTAGGGCGATAAATAATGGTCGAGGTAGATAATTTCAATGTAGTTGCTAAAATAGTTTACACTATAGTTAAAGTGTGGGTTATCCTACAGTTCCGAATATATACAAGTTATAGTGCAGATTATTAGACTATAGACTAGAAATTAGTCTGGACTATAAAATAATCTATAGTCTGGAAGGGAGACTAGATCAAAGTATATACTGTGGTCTGGCCTATAGTTAGACTATAGTCTAGACTGTAAACAAGATTATAGCCTAATCTATAATCTGAAGCCTACACTATAGACATATAATATGAACTATAGACTGGACAATAGACTTGATTATAGAATAGAATATAGTCCAGACTAAATACTAAACTATTAATTAGACTATAGGCTAGTCTACAAACAAAACTATGGACTAGACTACAAACTAAACTATAGACTAGACTACAAAATAAATTATAAACTAAACTGTAGACAGGAATGTAGACTATAGACTAGAGTATAGTCCAGAATACTGTACTATATAGGCAGGACTATAGACTAGACTAGACTATAGACTAGACTACAGACTAGACTATAGACTAGACTATAGACTAGACTATAGACTAGACTATAGACTAGACTATAGACTAGACTATAGACTAGACTATAGACTAGACTATAGACTAGACTATAGACTAGACTATAGACTAGACTATAGACTAGACTATAGTATAGACTAGACTATAGACTAGACTATAGACTAGACTATAGACTAGACTATAGACTAGACTATAGATTAGACTATGGACTAGACTATAGACTAGACTATAGACTAGACTATAGACTAGACTATAGACTAGACTACAGACTAGACTATAGACTAGACTATAGACTAGACTATGGACTAGACTATAGACTAGACTATAGACTAGACTATGGACTAGACTATAGACTAGACTATAGACTAGACTATAGACTAGACTATAGACTAGACTATAGACTAGACTATAGACTAGACTATAGACTAGACTATAGACTAGACTATAGACTAGACTATAGACTAGACTATAGACTAGACTATAGACTAGACTATAGACTAGACTATAGACTAGACTAGACTATAGACTAGACTATAGACTAGTCTAGTCTATGACTATAGACTAGACTATAGACTAGTCTAGTCTAGTCTATGACTATAGACTAGACTATAGACTGGACTATAGACTAGACTATAGACTAGACTATAGACTAGACTAGACTATAGACTAGACTATAGACTAGACTATAGACTAGACTATAGACTAGACTATAGACTAGACTATAGACTAGACTATAGACTAGACTATAGACTAGACTATAGACTAGACTATAGACTAGACTATAGACTAGACTATAGACTAGACTATAGACTAGACTATAGACTAGACTATAAACTAGACTATAGTCTACAGAGTAGACTATAGTTGTAGTTGTCTATATTCTACGGTATAGACCAAACTATAGTCTATACTGTAGACTAAACAATATTCTGTACTTTTGTCTGACCATGAACTAAACTGTAGTCTAGACTATTGACTAGGCTATATTCTAGACTATTGATTAGACTGGAATATAGACCAATCTATAGTCTATGGACCTAACTAAACTATAGTCTCGAATATAGAATATAGTCTAAACCATAAACGCTAATCTAAAGTATAAAATAGACTATAGTGTGAACTAGAAACTCAGAACTGGACTAAACTTAAGCCTGGACTATAGACTAAAATATAGGTAGGAATATGGACTAGTCTAAAGTTTATTGACTAGAAAGGACAACAGAATAGAGTCCACACTGTAGACTATAACAGACTTGATATTAATGTTGACTATAAATTACTCTTTAGTTCACTTAGACTGTTGTCGAGTTTATTGTTTAAATTACATTCCAATATTTATTTTACCTTACGACTTATCTTGTCTAGTACAATAGGTCACTAAATTAATGTGTGAAAAGCATTATTGCTTTTAAAGTATGTAATTAACAACATTAACTACATAAAGATCTCATTTGAAATGTAGTATGTTGTCTTGAATAATTCATTTAAACACTCTGGCAGAAAGAATATAAAAGGAACGATAATGAAATGTTGTATAGTAGTGTTGCATTATTCACTTAATTTCTTCACCAGATATTAATTTATTGTTGTTGCTTTTTAATTAAAGCTAAATTAGAGAACCATAAGAGGGGATGCTTTCAAACAGACACACACATAGTTGTTTTCTAGCAAAATATCCCAGTAGCATTGCAAGAAGTCAAGGTATCAAGTTGCCCTGTCATACAGACAATCGAGACGTTGCTGTTCTTAACTATTCTAGCAATGAAAATCGTCTAACCGCGATAGCCACTATGAACAGCCTGGATCATTTCGCTAGGAGCACTATACACAGAAGAAAAGAAAAAACAGTAAATACTAGAAGAACTAAACACTACAACAATAAACAGCAATGAAAAACTTTGTTTGTAGATTGTTCATGTTTTGTGGGTGTTGAGAGCCGGAAATGATAATGGTCCATAGTGGAACCCAGAGGATAAAAAAAAGTTTAAAATTGTCTTTAACAAAAAAATAAAATATGTATAAACAAAAGTTTAATTTTTTATAGTCAAATTTTTATAGTTAAATTATAAGACCAACTATAAACATCAAAATAAGCAACAGCCATCCTGCTCAACCCAGGAGTACAATAGTATGAAGTAGAAGTAATAAAGCAAAATCTAGTATCAGTTATACGAAAAATACTTTTGAGCTTTTGCTAATCAAAATGTTTGCAACATTTTGGTCAGTTGCAAGAATTTCTCCATGTTCTTTTTTTCTTGCTAAAAGATTTTAAATGTTAAATTCTTCTTGGTTTGGTTAGAGAAAATAATTTTCTTTGAAAGAAATAAAAATATTTTCATTTTGGTAAAACCACAACATACTGCCAAATGAAGCAGAGTATAATAAATTCGATGCAGTCGGTAGTTAGGATGGTCCGATAGTCGTTTGTCTAACCCAGTGCCTTGCGATGCTATGTAGGTACTTACATAAGTAGTTGTGTAGTATTTGCTATTAACTGTGAGTGTGTGTGTGCGTATGTGTGTAGGAAAAGATGTATGTGCATTGTCAAATTTAAAATGCAAATAAAGTTAAAGTTTTTCTTGAACCCAACGGTAAAATTAGTTTAAGTGCAACAATACTTTTAGTTACAATGGCTTCCATGTAATATTAAATGCGAGGGTGGTAGGAAAAGTCTACAAAAAAATATATATTTCAGATTATACTAAAGACTGTAGAACAGACTGTGGTATAGATCACAGTGGTATACTCTGACTAGACTATAGACTAGACTATAGACTAGACTATAGACTAGACTATAGACTAGACTATAGACTAGACTATAGACTAGACTATAGACTAGACTATAGACTAGACTATAGACTAGACTATAGACTAGACTATAGACTAGACTATAGACTAGACTATAGACTAGACTATAGACTAGACTATAGACTAGACTATAGACTAGACTATAGACTAGACTATAGACTAGACTATAGACTAGACTATAGACTAGACTATAGACTAGACTATAGACTAGACTATAGACTAATAGACTAGACTATAGACTAGACTATAGACTAGACTATAGACTAGACTATAGACTAGACTATAGACTAGACTATAGACTAGACTATAGACTAGACTAGACTATAGACTAGACTATAGACTAGACTATAGACTAGACTATAGACTAGACTATAGACTAGACTATAGACTAGACTATAGACTAGACTATAGACTAGACTATAGACTAGACTATAGACTAGACTATAGACTAGACTATAGACTAGACTAGACTAGACTATAGACTAGACTATAGACTAGACTACAGACTATACTGTAGACAAGACTATAGCCTAGATAGGATTACTGACTATAGATAGGACAACTGAAAAAACTACTATACTATATTATAGATCGGACAGTAGACAAGTTTACAGAAATCAAGGATGTCCAGAATATAGACAAGACTATATTAGTCCAGCCTATACTTGAGACTATAGTCCAAAGTGTATTTAGTTGTGATGTCCAGAATATAGACAAGACTATAATAGTCCAGCCTATATATATTCCAAATATATATATAGTCCAAAGTGTAGTTAGTTGTGATTTTTAAAACACCCCTCGCTTTTGTATACCTCTTCATACAACCCTACTGGCGTCTACTCTTGCTGAATGTTGTTCTTAGAAGCTACTGAAGAAAAAAAAAAACAACAAAAAAAGGAAAACACTTTATGTACTCGTTTAATATTTGTGTAACATTACTCTGAAACTAATGTTTCCTGTACTCGTTACGTTCGTAACACATTGAGATGACATTCGAAGACATAAAACAATATGTCCAAAAAATTATATATTTATATAAAACTTTTCTCAACTTAACAATAATTTATGAAAAATAATTAACGAACACAAACAAACAAAAATATTGAAAACTAAATGCAGGGCATTTAAAATTCGTTCCGGACAATATGACTTATGTTGTGAGATGTGCTCTTTTATGTATCATTTTTGTCTACTTGCTACTAGTGTTGCTGCTACATACATCTGATGATGATGATGAGGAACAAAAGTTTATGTTTGAAAATTTAGATATTTTTCTTAAGAGGGGAAGAAATTTTGAAATCAAGAAACTAAAAAAGTTCATTCATTCATACATGTTTGAGAAGAAGATCCAAAAAAAGAAAATAAATTTTAAATAAAAGAAACAAAACTTTAGTTTAGAAAAGAATTTATTATAGAGGTGAACAAATTTATGAGTTTTAACCCTTTAAACAGAAAATGTTCTAATAATTGTGGTATTATTAACACTTACTTTTCGTAAGGACTACTATGCGTATGATTAATATTAATTATACACGATTTTAGAAAATACATTTAACGAGTTTAGGTTAAATTTTATTTTATTTTTTTCTAAAATTACAATCCTTATACAAAATCATCGACTAAAAATCCTTTAGCTAAAGCACAACAAAAAAAAACATTTAAACTCAAAAATCCTTGCATAACATTAAAAACTTCACCAAAAAATATTTTATTCCATTTTGAATATAAAAATTTTTATATGAAAAATACAATACAAAACTTTGCAAAATAAACAATCAATGATTTATTTTCATATTGATGAAATTCTTTTCTCTATTTCTCTCACCCTCTGTTGTTTTATTTGCAACAAATTGCTGCATGTTT